>NW_027633213.1:737078-905173 GCF_053919585.1 Euprymna scolopes
CATGAAGAAAGGCAGAAGAAATTACAATTTGAACATGAAGAAAGGCAGAAGAAATTACAATTTTAACATGAAGAAAGGCTGAAGAAATTACAATTTTAACATGAAGAAAGGCAGAAGAAATTACAATTTGAACATGAAGAAAGGCAGAAGAAATTACAATTTGAACATGAAGAAAGGCAGAAGAAATTACAATTTGAACATGAAGAAAGGCAGAAGAAATTACAATTTGAACATGAAGAAAGGCAGAAGAAATTACAATTTTAACATGAAGAAAGGCAGAAGAAATTACAATTTGAACATGAAGAAAGGCAGAAGAAATTACAATTTGAACATGAAGAAAGGCAGAAGAAATTACAATTTTAACATAGAAAAATGCAGAAGAAATTACAATTTGAACATGAAGAAAGGCAGAAGAAATTACAATTTTAACATGAAGAAAGGCAGAAGAAATTACAATTTGAACATGAAGAAAGGCAGAAGAAATTACAATTTTAACATGAAGAAAGGCAGAAGAAATTACAATTTTAACATAGAAAAATGCAGAAGAAATTACAATTTGAACATGAAGAAAGGCAGAAGAAATTACAATTTGAACATGAAGAAAGGCAGAAGAAATTACAATTTGAACATGAAGAAAGGCAGAAGAAATTACAATTTGAACATGAAGAAAGGCTGAAGAAATTACAATTTTAACATGAAGAAAGGCAGAAGAAATTACAATTTGAACATGAAGAAAGGCAGAAGAAATTACAATTTGAACATGAAGAAAGGCAGAAGAAATTACAATTTGAACATGAAGAAAGGCTGAAGAAATTACAATTTTAACATGAAGAAAGGCAGAAGAAATTACAATTTGAACATGAAGAAAGGCAGAAGAAATTACAATTTGAACATGAAGAAAGGCAGAAGAAATTACAATTTGAACATGAAGAAAGGCAGAAGAAATTACAATTTGAACATGAAGAAAGGCAGAAGAAATTACAATTTTAACATGAAGAAAGGCAGAAGAAATTACAATTTGAACATGAAGAAAGGCAGAAGAAATTACAATTTGAACATGAAGAAAGGCAGAAGAAATTACAATTTTAACATAGAAAAATGCAGAAGAAATTACAATTTGAACATGAAGAAAGGCAGAAGAAATTACAATTTTAACATGAAGAAAGGCAGAAGAAATTACAATTTGAACATGAAGAAAGGCAGAAGAAATTACAATTTTAACATGAAGAAAGGCAGAAGAAATTACAATTTTAACATAGAAAAATGCAGAAGAAATTACAATTTGAACATGAAGAAAGGCAGAAGAAATTACAATTTTAACATGAAGAAAGGCAGAAGAAATTACAATTTTAACATGAAGAAAGGCAGAAGAAATTACAATTTGAACATGAAGAAATGCAGAAGAAATTACAATTTTAACATAGAAAAATGCAGAAGAAATTACAATTTGAACATGAAGAAAGGCAGAAGAAATTACAATTTTAACATAGAAAAATGCAGAAGAAATTACAATTTGAACATGAAGAAAGGCAGAAGAAATTACAATTTTAACATAGAAAAATGCAGAAGAAATTACAATTTGAACATGAAGAAAGGCAGAAGAAATTACAATTTTAACATGAAGAAAGGCAGAAGAAATTACAATTTTAACATAGAAAAATGCAGAAGAAATTACAATTTGAACATGAAGAAAGGCAGAAGAAATTACAATTTGAACATGAAGAAAGGCAGAAGAAATTACAATTTTAACATAGAAAAATGCAGAAGAAATTACAATTTGAACATGAAGAAAGGCAGAAGAAATTACAATTTTAACATGAAGAAAGGCAGAAGAAATTACAATTTTAACATAGAAAAATGCAGAAGAAATTACAATTTGAACATGAAGAAAGGCAGAAGAAATTACAATTTTAACATAGAAAAATGCAGAAGAAATTACAATTTGAACATGAAGAAAGGCAGAAGAAATTACAATTTTAACATAGAAAAATGCAGAAGAAATTACAATTTGAACATGAAGAAAGGCAGAAGAAATTACAATTTTAACATAGAAAAATGCAGAAGAAATTACAATTTGAACATGAAGAAAGGCAGAAGAAATTACAATTTTAACATAGAAAAATGCAGAAGAAATTACAATTTGAACATGAAGAAAGGCAGAAGAAATTACAATTTTAACATAGAAAAATGCAGAAGAAATTACAATTTGAACATGAAGAAAGGCAGAAGAAATTACAATTTTAACATGAAGAAAGGCAGAAGAAATTACAATTTTAACATAGAAAAATGCAGAAGAAATTACAATTTGAACATGAAGAAAGGCAGAAGAAATTACAATTTTAACATAGAAAAATGCAGAAGAAATTACAATTTGAACATGAAGAAAGGCAGAAGAAATTACAATTTTAACATAGAAAAATGCAGAAGAAATTACAATTTGAACATGAAGAAAGGCAGAAGAAATTACAATTTTAACATAGAAAAATGCAGAAGAAATTACAATTTGAACATGAAGAAAGGCAGAAGAAATTACAATTTTAACATAGAAAAATGCAGAAGAAATTACAATTTGAACATGAAGAAAGGCAGAAGAAATTACAATTTTAACATAAAGAAAGGCAGAAGAAATTACAATTTTAACATAGAAAAATGCAGAAGAAATTACAATTTGAACATGAAGAAAGGCAGAAGAAATTACAATTTGAACATGAAGAAAGGCAGAAGAAATTACAATTTTAACATAGAAAAATGCAGAAGAAATTACAATTTGAACATGAAGAAAGGCAGAAGAAATTACAATTTTAACATGAAGAAAGGCAGAAGAAATTACAATTTTAACATAGAAAAATGCAGAAGAAATTACAATTTGAACATGAAGAAAGGCAGAAGAAATTACAATTTTAACATAGAAAAATGCAGAAGAAATTACAATTTGAACATGAAGAAAGGCAGAAGAAATTACAATTTTAACATAGAAAAATGCAGAAGAAATTACAATTTGAACATGAAGAAAGGCAGAAGAAATTACAATTTTAACATAGAAAAATGCAGAAGAAATTACAATTTGAACATGAAGAAAGGCAGAAGATATTACAATTTGAACATAGAAAAATGCAGAAGAAATTACAATTTGAACATGAAGAAAGGCAGAAGAAATTACAATTTTAACATGAAGAAAGGCAGAAGAAATTACAATTTTAACATAGAAAAATGCAGAAGAAATTACAATTTGAACATGAAGAAAGGCAGAAGAAATTACAATTTTAACATAGAAAAATGCAGAAGAAATTACAATTTGAACATGAAGAAAGGCAGAAGAAATTACAATTTTAACATGAAGAAGGGCAGAAGAAATTAAAATTTTAACATGAAGAAAGGCAGAAGAAATTACAATTTGAACATGAAGAAAGGCAGAAGAAATTACAATTTGAACATGAAGAAAGGCAGAAGAAATTACAATTTGAACATGAAGAAAGGCAGAAGAAATTACAATTTGAACATGAAGAAAGGCAGAAGAAATTACAATTTGAACATGAAGAAAGGCAGAAGAAATTACAATTTGAACATGAAGAAAGGCAGAAGAAATTAAAATTTGAAAATGAAGAAAGGCAGAAGAAATTACAATTTGAACATGAAGAAAGGCAGAAGAAATTACAATTTGAAAATGAAGAAAGGCAGAAGAAATTACAATTTGAACATGAAGAAAGGCAGAAGAAATTACAATTTTAACATAGAAAAATGCAGAAGAAATTACAATTTGAACATGAAGAAAGGCAGAAGAAATTACAATTTGAACATGAAGAAAGGCAGAAGAAATTACAATTTGAACATGAAGAAAGGCAGAAGAAATTACAATTTGAACATGAAGAAAGGCAGAAGAAATTACAATTTTAACATAGAAAAATGCAGAAGAAATTACAATTTGAACATGAAGAAAGGCAGAAGAAATTACAATTTTAACATGAAGAAAGGCAGAAGAAATTACAATTTGAACATGAAGAAAGGCAGAAGAAATTACAATTTTAACATGAAGAAAGGCAGAAGAAATTACAATTTTAACATAGAAAAATGCAGAAGAAATTACAATTTGAACATGAAGAAAGGCAGAAGAAATTACAATTTGAACATGAAGAAAGGCAGAAGAAATTACAATTTTAACATGAAGAAAGGCAGAAGAAATTACAATTTGAACATGAAGAAAGGCAGAAGAAATTACAATTTGAACATGAAGAAAGGCAGAAGAAATTACAATTTAAACATAGAAAAATGCAGAAGAAATTACAATTTGAACATGAAGAAAGGCAGAAGAAATTACAATTTTAACATAGAAAAATGCAGAAGAAATTACAATTTGAACATGAAGAAAAGCAGAAGAAATTACAATTTGAACATGAAGAAAGGCAGAAGAAATTACAATTTGAACATGAAGAAAGGCAGAAGAAATTACAATTTGAACATGAAGAAAGGCAGAAGAAATTACAATTTGAACATAGAAAAATGCAGAAGAAATTACAATTTGAACATGAAGAAAGGCAGAAGAAATTACAATTTTAACATAGAAAAATGCAGAAGAAATTACAATTTGAACATGAAGAAAGGCAGAAGAAATTACAATTTTAACATAGAAAAATGCAGAAGAAATTACAATTTGAACATGAAGAAAGGCAGAAGAAATTACAATTTTAACATAGAAAAATGCAGAAGAAATTACAATGTGAACATGAAGAAAGGCAGAAGAAATTACAATTTGAACATGAAGAAAGGCAGAAGAAATTACAATTTGAACATGAAGAAAGGCAGAAGAAATTACAATTTGAACATGAAGAAAGGCAGAAGAAATTACAATTTGAACATGAAGAAAGGCAGAAGAAATTACAATTTGAACATAGAAAAATGCAGAAGAAATTACAATTTGAACATGAAGAAAGGCAGAAGAAATTACAATTTTAACATAGAAAAATGCAGAAGAAATTACAATTTGAACATGAAGAAAGGCAGAAGAAATTACAATTTTAACATAGAAAAATGCAGAAGAAATTACAATTTGAACATGAAGAAAGGCAGAAGAAATTACAATTTGAACATGAAGAAAGGCAGAAGAAATTACAATTTTAACATAGAAAAATGCAGAAGAAATTACAATTTGAACATGAAGAAAGGCAGAAGAAATTACAATTTTAACATAGAAAAATGCAGCAGAAATTACAATTTGAACATGAAGAAAGGCAGAAGAAATTACAATTTTAACATAGAAAAATGCAGAAGAAATTACAATTTGAACATGAAGAAAGGCAGAAGAAATTACAATTTTAACATAGAAAAATGCAGAAGAAATTACAATTTGAACATGAAGAAAGGCAGAAGAAATTACAATTTGAACATGAAGAAAGGCAGAAGAAATTACAATTTGAACATGAAGAAAGGCAGAAGAAATTACAATTTGAACATGAAGAAAGGCAGAAGAAATTAAAATTTTAACATAGAAAAATGCAGAAGAAATTACAATTTGAACATGAAGAAAGGCAGAAGAAATTACAATTTTAACATAGAAAAATGCAGAAGAAATTACAATTTGAACATGAAGAAAGGCAGAAGAAATTACAATTTGAACATGAAGAAAGGCAGAAGAAATTACAATTTTAACATAGAAAAATGCAGAAGAAATTACAATTTGAACATGAAGAAAGGCAGAAGAAATTACAATTTGAACATGAAGAAAGGCAGAAGAAATTACAATTTGAACATGAAGAAAGGCAGAAGAAATTACAATTTTAACATAGAAAAATGCAGAAGAAATTACAATTTGAACATGAAGAAAGGCAGAAGAAATTACAATTTTAACATAGAAAAATGCAGAAGAAATTACAATTTGAACATGAAGAAATGCAGAAGAAATTACAATTTTAACAAGAAGAAAGGCAGAAGAAATTACAATTTGAACATGAAGAAAGGCAGAAGAAATTACAATTTGAACATGAAGAAAGGCAGAAGAAATTACAATTTTAACATAGAAAAATGCAGAAGAAATTACAATTTGAACATGAAGAAAGGCAGAAGAAATTACAATTTTAACATAGAAAAATGCAGAAGAAATTACAATTTGAACATGAAGAAATGCAGAAGAAATTACAATTTGAACATGAAGAAAGGCAGAAGAAATTACAATTTTAACATAGAAAAATGCAGAAGAAATTACAATTTGAAAATGAAGAAAGGCAGAAGAAATTACAATTTGAACATGAAGAAAGGCAGAAGAAATTACAATTTTAACATAGAAAAATGCAGAAGAAATTACAATTTGAACATGAAGAAAGGCAGAAGAAATTACAATTTGAACATGAAGAAAGGCAGAAGAAATTACAATTTGAACATGAAGAAAGGCAGAAGAAATTACAATTTGAACATGAAGAAAGGCAGAAGAAATTACAATTTGAACATGAAGAAAGGCAGAAGAAATTACAATTTGAACATGAAGAAAGGCAGAAGAAATTACAATTTTAACATAGAAAAATGCAGAAGAAATTACAATTTGAACATGAAGAAAGGCAGAAGAAATTACAATTTGAACATGAAGAAAGGCAGAAGAAATTACAATTTGAACATGAAGAAAGGCAGAAGAAATTACAATTTGAACATGAAGAAAGGCAGAAGAAATTACAATTTTAACATAGAAAAATGCAGAAGAAATTACAATTTGAACATGAAGAAAGGCAGAAGAAATTACAATTTTAACATAGAAAAATGCAGAAGAAATTACAATTTGAACATGAAGAAAGGCAGAAGAAATTACAATTTGAACATGAAGAAAGGCAGAAGAAATTACAATTTGAACATGAAGAAAGGCAGAAGAAATTACAATTTGAACATGAAGAAAGGCAGAAGAAATTACAATTTTAACATTGAAAAATGCAGAAGAAATTACAATTTGAACATGAAGAAAGGCAGATGAAATTACAATTTGAACATGAAGAAAGGCAGAAGAAATTACAATTTTAACATGAAGAAAGGCAGAAGAAATTACAATTTGAACATGAAGAAAGGCAGAAGAAATTACAATTTGAACATGAAGAAAGGCAGAAGAAATTACAATTTAAACATAGAAAAATGCAGAAGAAATTACAATTTGAACATGAAGAAAGGCAGAAGAAATTACAATTTTAACAATAAAAAATGCAGAAGAAATTACAATTTGAACATGAAGAAAAGCAGAAGAAATTACAATTTGAACATGAAGAAAGGCAGAAGAAATTACAATTTTAACATAGAAAAATGCAGAAGAAATTACAATGTGAACATGAAGAAAGGCAGAAGAAATTACAATTTGAACATGAAGAAAGGCAGAAGAAATTACAATTTGAACATGAAGAAAGGCAGAAGAAATTACAATTTGAACATGAAGAAAGGCAGAAGAAATTACAATTTGAACATGAAGAAAGGCAGAAGAAATTACAATTTGAACATAGAAAAATGCAGAAGAAATTACAATTTGAACATGAAGAAAGGCAGAAGAAATTACAATTTTAACATAGAAAAATGCAGAAGAAATTACAATTTGAACATGAAGAAAGGCAGAAGAAATTACAATTTTAACATAGAAAAATGCAGAAGAAATTACAATTTGAACATGAAGAAAGGCAGAAGAAATTACAATTTGAACATGAAGAAAGGCAGAAGAAATTACAATTTTAACATAGAAAAATGCAGAAGAAATTACAATTTGAACATGAAGAAAGGCAGAAGAAATTACAATTTTAACATAGAAAATGCAGCAGAAATTACAATTTGAACATGAAGAAAGGCAGAAGAAATTACAATTTTAACATAGAAAAATGCAGAAGAAATTACAATTTGAACATGAAGAAAGGCAGAAGAAATTACAATTTTAACATGAAGAAAGGCAGAAGAAATTACAATTTGAACATGAAGAAAGGCAGAAGAAATTACAATTTGAACATGAAGAAAGGCAGAAGAAATTACAATTTGAACATGAAGAATGGCAGAAGAAATTAAAATTTGAAAATGAAGAAAGGCAGAAGAAATTACAATTTGAACATGAAGAAAGGCAGAAGAAATTACAATTTTAACATAGAAAAATGCAGAAGAAATTACAATTTGAACATGAAGAAAGGCAGAAGAAATTACAATTTTAACATAGAAAAATGCAGCAGAAATTACAATTTGAACATGAAGAAAGGCAGAAGAAATTACAATTTTAACATAGAAAAATGCAGAAGAAATTACAATTTGAACATGAAGAAAGGCAGAAGAAATTACAATTTTAACATAGAAAAATGCAGAAGAAATTACAATTTGAACATGAAGAAAGGCAGAAGAAATTACAATTTGAACATGAAGAAAGGCAGAAGAAATTACAATTTTAACATAGAAAAATGCAGAAGAAATTACAATTTGAACATGAAGAAAGGCAGAAGAAATTACAATTTGAACATGAAGAAAGGCAGAAGAAATTACAATTTGAACATGAAGAAAGGCAGAAGAAATTACAATTTGAACATGAAGAAAGGCAGAAGAAATTACAATTTGAACATGAAGAAAGGCAGAAGAAATTACAATTTGAACATGAAGAAAGTCAGAAGAAATTACAATTTGAACATGAAGAAAGGCAGAAGAAATTAAAATTTTAACATAGAAAAATGCAGAAGAAATTACAATTTGAACATGAAGAAAGGCAGAAGAAATTACAATTTTAACATAGAAAAATGCAGAAGAAATTACAATTTGAACATGAAGAAAGGCAGAAGAAATTACAATTTGAACATGAAGAAAGGCAGAAGAAATTACAATTTTAACATAGAAAAATGCAGAAGAAATTACAATTTGAACATGAAGAAAGGCAGAAGAAATTACAATTTGAACATGAAGAAAGGCAGAAGAAATTACAATTTGAACATGAAGAAAGGCAGAAGAAATTACAATTTGAACATGAAGAAAGGCAGAAGAAATTACAATTTTAACATAGAAAAATGCAGAAGAAATTACAATTTGAACATGAAGAAAGGCAGAAGAAATTACAATTTGAACATGAAGAAAGGCAGAAGAAATTACAATTTTAACATAGAAAAATGCAGAAGAAATTACAATTTGAACATGAAGAAAGGCAGAAGAAATTACAATTTGAACATGAAGAAAGGCAGAAGAAATTACAATTTGAACATGAAGAAAGGCAGAAGAAATTACAATTTGAACATGAAGAAAGGCAGAAGAAATTACAATTTGAACATGAAGAAAGGCAGAAGAAATTACAATTTGAACATGAAGAAAGGCAGAAGAAATTAAAATTTTAACATAGAAAAATGCAGAAGAAATTACAATTTGAACATGAAGAAAGGCAGAAGAAATTACAATTTTAACATAGAAAAATGCAGAAGAAATTACAATTTGAACATGAAGAAAGGCAGAAGAAATTACAATTTGAACATGAAGAAAGGCAGAAGAAATTACAATTTTAACATAAAAAAATGCAGAAGAAATTACAATTTGAACATGAAGAAAGGCAGAAGAAATTACAATTTGAACATGAAGAAAGGCAGAAGAAATTACAATTTGAACATGAAGAAAGGCAGAAGAAATTACAATTTGAACATGAAGAAAGGCAGAAGAAATTACAATTTTAACATAGAAAAATGCAGAAGAAATTACAATTTGAACATGAAGAAAGGCAGAAGAAATTACAATTTGAACATGAAGAAAGGCAGAAGAAATTACAATTTGAACATGAAGAAAGGCAGAAGAAATTACAATTTTAACATGAAGAAAGGCAGAAGAAATTACAATTTGAACATAGAAAAATGCAGAAGAAATTACAATTTGAACATGAAGAAAGCCAGAAGAAATTATAATTTTAACATAGAAAAATGCAGAAGAAATTAAAATTTTAACATGAAGAAAGGCAGAAGAAATTACAATTTGAACATGAAGAAAGGCAGAAGAAATTATAATTTGAGCATGAAGAAAGGCAGAAGAAATTACAATTTGAACATGAAGAAAAGCAGAAGAAATTACAATTTTAACATAGAAAAATGCAGAAGAAATTACAATTTGAACATGAAGAAAGGCAGAAGAAATTACAATTTTAACATAGAAAAATGCAGAAGAAATTACAATTTTAACATGAAGAAAGGCAGAAGAAATTACAATTTGAACATGAAGAAAGGCAGAAGAAATTACAATTTTAACATAGAAAAATGCAGAAGAAATTACAATTTGAACATGAAGTAAGGCAGAAGAATTTACAATTTTAACATGAAGAAAGGCAGAAGAAATTACAATTTGAACATGAAGAAAGACAGAAGAAATTACAATTTTAACATAGAAAAATGCAGAAGAAATTACAATTTTAACATGAAGAAAGGCAGAAGAAATTACAATTTGAACATGAAGAAAGGCAGAAGAAATTACAATTTTAACATGAAGAAAGGCAGAAGAAATTACAATTTGAACATAGAAAAATGCAGAAGAAATTACAATTTGAACATGAAGAAAGCCAGAAGAAATTATAATTTTAACATAGAAAAATGCAGAAGAAATTAAAATTTTAACATGAAGAAAGGCAGAAGAAATTACAATTTGAACATGAAGAAAGGCAGAAGAAATTACAATTTTAACATAGAAAAATGCAGAAGAAATTACAATTTGAACATGAAGAAAGGCAGAAGAAATTACAATTTTAACATGAAGAAAGGCAGAAGAAATTACAATTTGAACATGAAGAAAGACAGAAGAAATTACAATTTTAACATAGAAAAATGCAGAAGAAATTACAATTTTAACATGAAGAAAGGCAGAAGAAATTACAATTTGAACATGAAGAAAGGCAGAAGAAATTACAATTTTAACATGAAGAAAGGCAGAAGAAATTACAATTTGAACATAGAAAAATGCAGAAGAAATCACAATTTGAACATGAAGAAAGGCAGAAGAAATTACAATTTTAACATAGAAAAATGCAGAAGAAATTACAATTTGAACATGAAGAAAGGCAGAAGAAATTACAATTTGAACATGAAGAAAGGCAGAAGAAATTACAATTTGAACATGAAGAAAGGCAGAAGAAATTACAATTTGAACATGAAGAAAGGCAGAAGAAATTACAATTTTAACATAGAAAAATGCAGAAGAAATTACAATTTGAACATGAAGAAAGGCAGAAGAAATTACAATTTTAACATAGAAAAATGCAGAAGAAATTACAATTTGAACATGAAGAAAGGCAGAAGAAATTACAATTTTAACATGAAGAAAGGCAGAAGAAATTACAATTTGAACATGAAGAAAGGCAGAAGAAATTACAATTTGAACATGAAGAAAGGCAGAAGAAATTACAATTTGAAAATGAAGAAAGGCAGAAGAAATTACAATTTGAACATGAAGAAAGGCAGAAGAAATTACAATTTTAACATAGAAAAATGCAGAAGAAATTACAATTTGAACATGAAGAAAGGCAGAAGAAATTACAATTTTAACATGAAGAAAGGCAGAAGAAATTACAATTTTAACATAGAAAAATGCAGAAGAAATTACAATTTGAACATGAAAATATGCAGAAGAAATTACAATTTGAACATGAAGAAAGGCAGAAGAAATTACAATTTTAACATAGAAAAATGCAGAAGAAATTACAATTTGAACATGAAGAAAGGCAGAAGAAATTACAATTTGAACATGAAGAAAGGCAGAAGAAATTACAATTTTAACATAGAAAAATGCAGAAGAAATTACAATTTGAACATGAAGAAAGGCAGAAGAAATTACAATTTTAACATGAAGAAAGGCAGAAGAAATTACAATTTGAACATGAAGAAAGACAGAAGAAATTACAATTTTAACATAGAAAAATGCAGAAGAAATTACAATTTGAACATGAAGAAAGGCAGAAGAAATTACAATTTGAACATGAAGAAAGGCAGAAGAAATTACAATTTTAACATGAAGAAAGGCAGAAGAAATTACAATTTGAACATAGAAAAATGCAAAAGAAATTACAATTTGAACATGAAGAAAGCCAGAAGAAATTATAATTTTAACATAGAAAAATGCAGAAGAAATTAAAATTTTAACATGAAGAAAGGCAGAAGAAATTACAATTTGAACATGAAGAAAGGCAGAAGAAATTATAATTTGAGCATGAAGAAAGGCAGAAGAAATTACAATTTGAAGATGAAGAAAGGCTGAAGAAATTACAATTTGAACATGAAGAAAGGCAGAAGAAATTACAATTTTAACATAGAAAAATGCAGAAGAAATTACAATTTTAACATAGAAAAATGCAGAAGACATTACAATTTGAACATGAAGAAAGGCAGAAGAAATTACATTTTTAACATAGAAAAATGCAGAAGAAATTACAATTTGAACATGAAGAAAGGCAGAAGAAATTACATTTTTAACATAGAAAAATGCAGAAGAAATTACAATTTGAACATGAAGAAAGGCAGAAGAAATTACAATTTGAACATGAAGAAAGGCAGAAGAAATTACAATTTTAACATAGAAAAATGCAGAAGAAATTACAATTTGAACATGAAGAAAGGCAGAAGAAATTACAATTTGAACATGAAGAAAGGCAGAAGAAATTACAATTTGAACATGAAGAAAGGCAGAAGAAATTACAATTTTAACATAGAAAAATGCAGAAGAAATTACAATTTGAACATGAAGAAAGGCAGAAGAAATTACAATTTTAACATGAAGAAAGGCAGAAGAAATTACAATTTTAACATGAAGAAAGACAGAAGAAATTACAATTTTAACATAGAAAAATGCAGAAGAAATTACAATTTGAACATGAAGAAAGGCAGAAGAAATTACAATTTGAACATGAAGAAAGGCAGAAGAAATTACAATTTGAACATGAAGAAAGACAGAAGAAATTACAATTTTAACATAGAAAAATGCAGAAGAAATTACAATTTGAACATGAAGAAAGGCAGAAGAAATTACAATTTTAACATGAAGAAAGGCAGAAGAAATTACAATTTGAACATGAAGAAAGGCAGAAGAAATTACAATTTGAACATGAAGAAAGGCAGAAGAAATTACAATTTGAACATGAAGAAAGGCAGAAGAAATTACAATTTTAACATGAAGAAAGGCAGAAGAAATTACAATTTGAAAATGAAGAAAGGCAGAAGAAATTACAATTTGAACATGAAGAAAGGCAGAAGAAATTACAATTTTAACATAGAAAAATGCAGAAGAAATTACAATTTGAACATGAAGAAAGGCAGAAGAAATTACAATTTTAACATAGAAAAATGCAGAAGAAATTACAATTTGAACATGAAGAAAGGCAGAAGAAATTACAATTTGAACATGAAGAAAGGCAGAAGAAATTACAATTTGAACATGAAGAAAGGCAGAAGAAATTACAATTTGAACATGAAGAAAGGCAGAAGAAATTACAATTTGAAAATGAAGAAAGGCAGAAGAAATTACAATTTGAACATGAAGAAAGGCAGAAGAAATTACAATTTTAACATAGAAAAATGCAGAAGAAATTACAATTTGAACATGAAGAAAGGCAGAAGAAATTACAATTTTAACATAGAAAAATACAGAAGAAATTACAATTTGAACATGAAGAAAGGCAGAAGAAATTACAATTTTAACATAGAAAAATGCAGAAGAAATTACAATTTGAACATGAAGAAAGGCAGAAGAAATTACAATTTTAACATGAAGAAAGGCAGAAGAAATTACAATTTTGACATGAAGAAAGGCAGAAGAAATTACAATTTGAACATGAAGAAAGGCAGAAGAAATTACAATTTGAACATGAAGAAAGGCAGAAGAAATTACAATTTGAAAATGAAGAAAGGCAGAAGAAATTACAATTTGAACATGAAGAAAGGCAGAAGAAATTACAATTTGAAAATGAAGAAAGGCAGAAGAAATTACAATTTGAACATGAAGAAAGGCAGAAGAAATTACAATTTTAACATAGAAAAATGCAGAAGAAATTACAATTTGAACATGAAGAAAGGCAGAAGAAATTACAATTTTAACATAGAAAAATGCAGAAGAAATTACAATTTGAACATGAAGAAAGGCAGAAGAAATTACAATTTGAACATGAAGAAAGGCAGAAGAAATTACAATTTTAACATGAAGAAAGGCAGAAGAAATTACAATTTGAACATGAAGAAAGGCAGAAGAAATTACAATTTGAAAATGAAGAAAGGCAGAAGAAATTACAATTTGAACATGAAGAAAGGCAGAAGAAATTACAATTTTAACATGAAGAAAGGCAGAAGAAATTACAATTTTAACATGAAGAAAGGCAGAAGAAATTACAATTTGAACATGAAGAAAGGCAGAAGAAATTACAATTTTAACATGAAGAAAGGCAGAAGAAATTACAATTTTAACATAGAAAAATGCAGAAGAAATTACAATTTGAACATGAAGAAAGGCAGAAGAAATTACAATTTTAACATGAAGAAAGGCAGAAGAAATTACAATTTGAAAATGAAGAAAGGCAGAAGAAATTACAATTTGAACATGAAGAAAGGCAGAAGAAATTACAATTTTAACATGAAGAAAGGCAGAAGAAATTACAATTTTAACATGAAGAAAGGCAGAAGAAATTACAATTTGAACATTAAGAAAGGCAGAAGAAATTACAATTTGAACATGAAGAAAGGCAGAAGAAATTACAATTTTAACATAGAAAAATGCAGAAGAAATTACAATTTGAACATGAAGAAAGGCAGAAGAAATTACAATTTTAACATAGAAAAATGCAGAAGAAATTACAATTTGAACATGAAGAAAGGCAGAAGAAATTACAATTTGAAAATGAAGAAAGGCAGAAGAAATTACAATTTGAACATGAAGAAAGGCAGAAGAAATTACAATTTGAAAATGAAGAAAGGCAGAAGAAATTACAATTTGAACATGAAGAAAGGCAGAAGAAATTACAATTTTAACATAGAAAAATGCAGAAGAAATTACAATTTGAACATGAAGAAAGGCAGAAGAAATTACAATTTTAACATAGAAAAATGCAGAAGAAATTACAATTTGAACATGAAGAAAGGCAGAAGAAATTACAATTTGAACATGAAGAAAGGCAGAAGAAATTACAATTTGAACATGAAGAAAGGCAGAAGAAATTACAATTTGAACATGAAGAAAGGCAGAAGAAATTACAATTTGAAAATGAAGAAAGGCAGAAGAAATTACAATTTGAACATGAAGAAAGGCAGAAGAAATTACAATTTTAACATAGAAAAATGCAGAAGAAATTACAATTTGAACATGAAGAAAGGCAGAAGAAATTACAATTTTAACATAGAAAAATACAGAAGAAATTACAATTTGAACATGAAGAAAGGCAGAAGAAATTACAATTTTAACATGAAGAAAGGCAGAAGAAATTACAATTTTAACATGAAGAAAGGCAGAAGAAATTACAATTTGAACATGAAGAAAGGCAGAAGAAATTACAATTTGAACATGAAGAAAGGCAGAAGAAATTACAATTTGAACATGAAGAAAGGCAGAAGAAATTACAATTTGAACATGAAGAAAGGCAGAAGAAATTACAATTTGAACATGAAGAAAGGCAGAAGAAATTACAATTTGAACATGAAGAAAGGCAGAAGAAATTACAATTTTAACATAGAAAAATGCAGAAGAAATTACAATTTGAACATGAAGAAAGGCAGAAGAAATTACAATTTTAACATAGAAAAATGCAGAAGAAATTACAATTTGAACATGAAGAAAGGCAGAAGAAATTACAATTTGAACATGAAGAAAGGCAGAAGAAATTACAATTTTAACATGAAGAAAGGCAGAAGAAATTACAATTTGAACATGAAGAAAGGCAGAAGAAATTACAATTTGAACATGAAGAAAGGCAGAAGAAATTACAATTTTAACATGAAGAAAGGCAGAAGAAATTACAATTTGAAAATGAAGAAAGGCAGAAGAAATTACAATTTGAACATGAAGAAAGGCAGAAGAAATTACAATTTTAACATAGAAAAATGCAGAAGAAATTACAATTTGAACATGAAGAAAGGCAGAAGAAATTACAATTTGAACATGAAGAAAGGCAGAAGAAATTACAATTTTAACATAGAAAAATGCAGAAGAAATTACAATTTGAACATGAAGAAAGGCAGAAGAAATTACAATTTTAACATAGAAAAATGCAGAAGAAATTACAATTTGAACATGAAGAAAGGCAGAAGAAATTACAATTTTAACATAGAAAAATGCAGAAGAAATTACAATTTGAAAATGAAGAAAGGCAGAAGAAATTACAATTTGAACATGAAGAAAGGCAGAAGAAATTACAATTTTAACATAGAAAAATGCAGAAGAAATTACAATTTGAACATGAAGAAAGGCAGAAGAAATTACAATTTTAACATAGAAAAATGCAGAAGAAATTACAATTTGAACATGAAGAAAGGCAGAAGAAATTACAATTTGAACATGAAGAAAGGCAGAAGAAATTACAATTTGAACATGAAGAAAGGCAGAAGAAATTACAATTTGAACATGAAGAAAGGCAGAAGAAATTACAATTTGAAAATGAAGAAAGGCAGAAGAAATTACAATTTGAACATGAAGAAAGGCAGAAGAAATTACAATTTTAACATGAAGAAAGGCAGAAGAAATTACAATTTGAACATGAAGAAAGGCAGAAGAAATTACAATTTTAACATAGAAAAATACAGAAGAAATTACAATTTGAACATGAAGAAAGGCAGAAGAAATTACAATTTTAACATGAAGAAAGGCAGAAGAAATTACAATTTTAACATGAAGAAAGGCAGAAGAAATTACAATTTGAACATGAAGAAAGGCAGAAGAAATTACAATTTGAACATGAAGAAAGGCAGAAGAAATTACAATTTGAACATGAAGAAAGGCAGAAGAAATTACAATTTGAAAATGAAGAAAGGCAGAAGAAATTACAATTTGAACATGAAGAAAGGCAGAAGAAATTACAATTTGAACATGAAGAAAGGCAGAAGAAATTACAATTTTAACATGAAGAAAGGCAGAAGAAATTACAATTTGAAAATGAAGAAAGGCAGAAGAAATTACAATTTGAACATGAAGAAAGGCAGAAGAAATTACAATTTTAACATAGAAAAATGCAGAAGAAATTACAATTTGAACATGAAGAAAGGCAGAAGAAATTACAATTTGAACATGAAGAAAGGCAGAAGAAATTACAATTTTAACATAGAAAAATGCAGAAGAAATTACAATTTGAACATGAAGAAAGGCAGAAGAAATTACAATTTTAACATAGAAAAATGCAGAAGAAATTACAATTTGAACATGAAGAAAGGCAGAAGAAATTACAATTTTAACATAGAAAAATGCAGAAGAAATTACAATTTGAAAATGAAGAAAGGCAGAAGAAATTACAATTTGAACATGAAGAAAGGCAGAAGAAATTACAATTTTAACATAGAAAAATGCAGAAGAAATTACAATTTGAACATGAAGAAAGGCAGAAGAAATTACAATTTTAACATAGAAAAATGCAGAAGAAATTACAATTTGAACATGAAGAAAGGCAGAAGAAATTACAATTTGAACATGAAGAAAGGCAGAAGAAATTACAATTTGAACATGAAGAAAGGCAGAAGAAATTACAATTTGAACATGAAGAAAGGCAGAAGAAATTACAATTTGAAAATGAAGAAAGGCAGAAGAAATTACAATTTGAACATGAAGAAAGGCAGAAGAAATTACAATTTTAACATAGAAAAATGCAGAAGAAATTACAATTTGAACATGAAGAAAGGCAGAAGAAATTACAATTTTAACATAGAAAAATACAGAAGAAATTACAATTTGAACATGAAGAAAGGCAGAAGAAATTACAATTTTAACATGAAGAAAGGCAGAAGAAATTACAATTTTAACATGAAGAAAGGCAGAAGAAATTACAATTTGAACATGAAGAAAGGCAGAAGAAATTACAATTTGAACATGAAGAAAGGCAGAAGAAATTACAATTTGAAAATGAAGAAAGGCAGAAGAAATTACAATTTGAACATGAAGAAAGGCAGAAGAAATTACAATTTGAAAATGAAGAAAGGCAGAAGAAATTACAATTTGAACATGAAGAAAGGCAGAAGAAATTACAATTTTAACATAGAAAAATGCAGAAGAAATTACAATTTGAACATGAAGAAAGACAGAAGAAATTACAATTTTAACATAGAAAAATGCAGAAGAAATTACAATTTGAACATGAAGAAAGGCAGAAGAAATTACAATTTGAACATGAAGAAAGGCAGAAGAAATTACAATTTTAACATGAAGAAAGGCAGAAGAAATTACAATTTGAACATGAAGAAAGGCAGAAGAAATTACAATTTGAACATGAAGAAAGGCAGAAGAAATTACAATTTTAACATGAAGAAAGGCAGAAGAAATTACAATTTGAAAATGAAGAAAGGCAGAAGAAATTACAATTTGAACATGAAGAAAGGCAGAAGAAATTACAATTTTAACATAGAAAAATGCAGAAGAAATTACAATTTGAACATGAAGAAAGCCAGAAGAAATTATAATTTTAACATAGAAAAATACAGAAGAAATTAAAATTTTAACAGGAAGAAAGGCAGAAGAAATTACAATTTTAACATGAAGAAAGGCAGAAGAAATTACAATTTGAACATGAAGAAAGGCAGAAGAAATTACAATTTTAACATAGAAAAATGCAGAAGAAATTACAATTTGAACATGAAGAAAGGCAGAAGAAATTACAATTTTAACATAGAAAAATGCAGAAGAAATTACAATTTGAACATGAAGAAAGCCAGAAGAAATTATAATTTTAACATAGAAAAATGCAGAAGAAATTAAAATTTTAACAGGAAGAAAGGCAGAAGAAATTACAATTTTAACATGAAGAAAGGCAGAAGAAATTACAATTTGAACATGAAGAAAGGCAGAAGAAATTACAATTTTAACATAGAAAAATGCAGAAGAAATTACAATTTGAACATGAAGAAAGGCAGAAGAAATTACAATTTGAACATGAAGAAAGGCAGAAGAAATTACAATTTGAACATGAAGAAAGGCAGAAGAAATTACAATTTGAACATGAAGAAAGGCAGAAGAAATTACAATTTGAACATGAAGAAAGGCAGAAGAAATTACAATTTTAACATGAAGAAAGGCAGAAGAAATTACAATTTGAACATGAAGAAAGGCAGAAGAAATTACAATTTGAACATGAAGAAAGGCAGAAGAAATTACAATTTGAACATGAAGAAAGGCAGAAGAAATTACAATTTGAACATGAAGAAAGGCAGAAGAAATTACAATTTGAAAATGAAGAAAGGCAGAAGAAATTACAATTTGAACATGAAGAAAGGCAGAAGAAATTACAATTTTAACATAGAAAAATGCAGAAGAAATTACAATTTGAACATGAAGAAAGGCAGAAGAAATTACAATTTTAACATAGAAAAATGCAGAAGAAATTACAATTTGAACATGAAGAAAGGCAGAAGAAATTACAATTTGAACATGAAGAAAGGCAGAAGAAATTACAATTTTAACATGAAGAAAGGCAGAAGAAATTACAATTTGAACATGAAGAAAGGCAGAAGAAATTACAATTTGAACATGAAGAAAGGCAGAAGAAATTACAATTTTAACATGAAGAAAGGCAGAAGAAATTACAATTTGAAAATGAAGAAAGGCAGAAGAAATTACAATTTGAACATGAAGAAAGGCAGAAGAAATTACAATTTTAACATAGAAAAATGCAGAAGAAATTACAATTTGAACATGAAGAAAGCCAGAAGAAATTATAATTTTAACATAGAAAAATACAGAAGAAATTAAAATTTTAACAGGAAGAAAGGCAGAAGAAATTACAATTTTAACATGAAGAAAGGCAGAAGAAATTACAATTTGAACATGAAGAAAGGCAGAAGAAATTACAATTTTAACATAGAAAAATGCAGAAGAAATTACAATTTGAACATGAAGAAAGGCAGAAGAAATTACAATTTTAACATAGAAAAATGCAGAAGAAATTACAATTTGAACATGAAGAAAGCCAGAAGAAATTATAATTTTAACATAGAAAAATGCAGAAGAAATTAAAATTTTAACAGGAAGAAAGGCAGAAGAAATTACAATTTTAACATGAAGAAAGGCAGAAGAAATTACAATTTGAACATGAAGAAAGGCAGAAGAAATTACAATTTTAACATAGAAAAATGCAGAAGAAATTACAATTTGAACATGAAGAAAGGCAGAAGAAATTACAATTTGAACATGAAGAAAGGCAGAAGAAATTACAATTTGAACATGAAGAAAGGCAGAAGAAATTACAATTTGAACATGAAGAAAGGCAGAAGAAATTACAATTTGAACATGAAGAAAGGCAGAAGAAATTACAATTTGAACATGAAGAAAGGCAGAAGAAATTACAATTTTAACATGAAGAAAGGCAGAAGAAATTACAATTTGAACATGAAGAAAGGCAGAAGAAATTACAATTTGAACATGAAGAAAGGCAGAAGAAATTACAATTTGAACATGAAGAAAGGCAGAAGTAATTACAATTTTAACATAGAAAAATGCAGAAGAAATTACAATTTGAACATGAAGAAAGGCAGAAGAAATTACAATTTTAACATAGAAAAATGCAGAAGCAATTAAAATTTTAACAGGAAGAAAGGCAGAAGAAATTACAATTTTAACATGAAGAAAGGCAGAAGAAATTACAATTTGAACATGAAGAAAGGCAGAAGAAATTACAATTTTAACATAGAAAAATGCAGAAGAAATTACAATTTTAACATGAAGAAAGGCAGAAGAAATTACAATTTGAACATGAAGAAAGGCAGAAGAAATTACAATTTTAACATAGAAAAATGCAGAAGAAATTAAAATTTTAACAGGAAGAAAGGCAGAAGAAATTACAATTTGAACATGAAGAAAGGCAGAAGTAATTACAATTTGAACATGAAGAAAGGCAGAAGAAATTACAATTTGAACATGAAGAAAGGCAGAAGAAATTACAATTTGAACATGAAGAAAGGCAGAAGAAATTACAATTTGAACATGAAGAAAGGCAGAAGAAATTACAATTTGAACATGAAGAAAGGCAGAAGAAATTACAATTTGAACATGAAGAAAGGCAGAAGTAATTACAATTTTAACATAGAAAAATGCAGAAGAAATTACAATTTGAACATGAAGAAAGGCAGAAGAAATTACAATTTGAACATGAAGAAAGGCAGAAGAAATTACAATTTGAACATGAAGAAAGGCAGAAGTAATTACAATTTTAACATAGAAAAATGCAGAAGAAATTACAATTTGAACATGAAGAAAGGCAGAAGAAATTACAATTTTAACATAGAAAAATGCAGAAGAAATTACAATTTGAACATGAAGAAAGGCAGAAGAAATTACAATTTTAACATGAAGAAAGGCAGAAGAAATTACAATTTTAACATAGAAAAATGCAGAAGAAATTACAATTTGAACATGAAGAAAGGCAGAAGAAATTACAATTTGAACATGAAGAAAGGCAGAAGAAATTACAATTTGAACATGAAGAAAGGCAGAAGAAATTACAATTTTAACATGAAGAAAGGCAGAAGAAATTACAATTTTAACATAGAAAAATGCAGAAGAAATTACAATTTGAACATGAAGAAAGGCAGAAGAAATTACAATTTTAACATAGAAAAATGCAGAAGAAATTACAATTTGAACATGAAGAAAGGCAGAAGAAATTACAATTTTAACATGAAGAAAGGCAGAAGAAATTACAATTTGAACATGAAGAAAGGCAGAAGAAATTACAATTTTAACATAGAAAAATGCAGAAGAAATTACAATTTTAACATGAAGAAAGGCAGAAGAAATTACAATTTGAACATGAAGAAAGGCAGAAGAAATTACAATTTGAACATGAAGAAAGGCAGAAGAAATTACAATTTGAACATGAAGAAAGGCAGAAGAAATTACAATTTGAACATGAAGAAAGGCAGAAGAAATTACAATTTGAACATGAAGAAAGGCAGAAGAAATTACAATTTGAACATGAAGAAAGGCAGAAGTAATTACAATTTTAACATAGAAAAATGCAGAAGAAATTACAATTTGAACATGAAGAAAGGCAGAAGAAATTACAATTTTAACATAGAAAAATGCAGAAGAAATTAAAATTTTAACAGGAAGAAAGGCAGAAGAAATTACAATTTTAACATGAAGAAAGGCAGAAGAAATTACAATTTGAACATGAAGAAAGGCAGAAGAAATTACAATTTTAACATAGAAAAATGCAGAAGAAATTACAATTTGAACATGAAGAAAGGCAGAAGAAATTACAATTTGAACATGAAGAAAGGCAGAAGAAATTACAATTTGAACATGAAGAAAGGCAGAAGAAATTACAATTTTAACATGAAGAAAGGCAGAAGAAATTACAATTTGAACATGAAGAAAGGCAGAAGAAATTACAATTTGAACATGAAGAAAGGCAGAAGAAATTACAATTTGAACATGAAGAAAGGCAGAAGAAATTACAATTTGAACATGAAGAAAGGCAGAAGTAATTACAATTTTAACATAGAAAAATGCAGAAGAAATTACAATTTGAACATGAAGAAAGGCAGAAGAAATTACAATTTTAACATAGAAAAATGCAGAAGAAATTACAATTTGAACATGAAGAAAGGCAGAAGAAATTACAATTTTAACATGAAGAAAGGCAGAAGAAATTACAATTTTAACATAGAAAAATGCAGAAGAAATTACAATTTGAACATGAAGAAAGGCAGAAGAAATTACAATTTGAACATGAAGAAAGGCAGAAGAAATTACAATTTGAACATGAAGAAAGGCAGAAGAAATTACAATTTTAACATAGAAAAATGCAGAAGAAATTACAATTTGAACATGAAGAAAGGCAGAAGAAATTACAATTTTAACATAGAAAAATGCAGAAGAAATTACAATTTGAACATGAAGAAAGGCAGAAGAAATTACAATTTTAACATGAAGAAAGGCAGAAGAAATTACAATTTGAACATGAAGAAAGGCAGAAGAAATTACAATTTTAACATAGAAAAATGCAGAAGAAATTACAATTTTAACATGAAGAAAGGCAGAAGAAATTACAATTTGAACATGAAGAAAGGCAGAAGAAATTACAATTTGAACATGAAGAAAGGCAGAAGAAATTACAATTTGAACATGAAGAAAGGCAGAAGAAATTACAATTTGAACATGAAGAAAGGCAGAAGAAATTACAATTTTAACATAGAAAAATGCAGAAGAAATTACAATTTTAACATGAAGAAAGGCAGAAGAAATTACAATTTGAACATGAAGAAAGGCAGAAGAAATTACAATTTGAACATGAAGAAAGGCAGAAGAAATTACAATTTTAACATCGAAAAATGCAGAAGAAATTACAATTTGAACATGAAGAAAAGCAGAAGAAATTACAATTTTAACATAGAAAAATGCAGAAGAAATTACAATTTGAACATGAAGAAAGGCAGAAGAAATTACAATTTTAACATAGAAAAATGCAGAAGAAATTACAATTTGAACATGAAGAAAGGCAGAAGAAATTACAATTTTAACATGAAGAAAGGCAGAAGAAATTACAATTTTAACATAGAAAAATGCAGAAGAAATTACAATTTGAACATGAAGAAAGGCAGAAGAAATTACAATTTTAACATAGAAAAATGCAGAAGAAATTACAATTTGAACATGAAGAAAGGCAGAAGAAATTACAATTTGAACATGAAGAAAGGCAGAAGAAATTACAATTTTAACATAGAAAAATGCAGAAGAAATTACAATTTGAACATGAAGAAAGGCAGAAGAAATTACAATTTTAACATAGAAAAATGCAGAAGAAATTACAATTTGAACATGAAGAAAGGCAGAAGAAATTACAATTTGAACATGAAGAAAGGCAGAAGAAATTACAATTTTAACATAGAAAAATGCAGAAGAAATTACAATGTGAACATGAATAAAGGCAGAAGAAATTACAATTTGAACATGAAGAAAGGCAGAAGAAATTACAATTTGAACATGAAGAAAGGCAGAAGAAATTACAATTTGAACATGAAGAAAGGCAGAAGAAATTACAATTTGAACATGAAGAAAGGCAGAAGAAATTACAATTTTAACATAGAAAAATGCAGAAGAAATTACAATTTGAACATGAAGAAAGGCAGAAGAAATTACAATTTTAACATAGAAAAATGCAGAAGAAATTACAATTTGAACATGAAGAAAGGCAGAAGAAATTACAATTTTAACATGAAGAAAGGCAGAAGAAATTACAATTTTAACATAGAAAAATGCAGAAGAAATTACAATTTGAACATGAAAATATGCAGAAGAAATTACAATTTGAACATGAAGAAAGGCAGAAGTAATTACAATTTTAACATAGAAAAATGCAGAAGAAATTACAATTTGAACATGAAGAAAGGCAGAAGAAATTACAATTTTAACATAGAAAAATGCAGAAGAAATTACAATTTTAACATGAAGAAAGGCAGAAGAAATTACAATTTGAACATGAAGAAAGGCAGAAGAAATTACAATTTTAACATAGAAAAATGCAGAAGAAATTACAATTTGAACATGAAGAAAGGCAGAAGAAATTACAATTTTAACATGAAGAAAGGCAGAAGAAATTACAATTTGAACATGAAGAAAGACAGAAGAAATTACAATTTTAACATAGAAAAATGCAGAAGAAATTACAATTTTAACATGAAGAAAGGCAGAAGAAATTACAATTTGAACATGAAGAAAGGCAGAAGAAATTACAATTTGAACATGAAGAAAGGCAGAAGAAATTACAATTTTAACATGAAGAAAGGCAGAAGAAATTACAATTTGAACATGAAGAAAGGCAGAAGAAATTACAATTTTAACATGAAGAAAGGCAGAAGAAATTACAATTTGAACATAGAAAAATGCAGAAGAAATTACAATTTGAACATGAAGAAAGCCAGAAGAAATTATAATTTTAACATAGAAAAATGCAGAAGAAATTAAAATTTGAACATGAAGAAAGGCAGAAGAAATTACAATTTTAACATAGAAAAATGCAGAAGAAATTACAATTTGAACATGAAGAAAGGCAGAAGAAATTACAATTTGAACATGAAGAAAGGCAGAAGAAATTACAATTTGAACATGAAGAAAGGCAGAAGAAATTACAATTTTAACATAGAAAAATGCAGAAGAAATTACAATTTGAACATGATGAAAGGCAGAAGAAATTACAATTTTAACATAGAAAAATGCAGAAGAAATTACAATTTGAACATGAAGAAAGGCAGAAGAAATTACAATTTTAACATGAAGAAAGGCAGAAGAAATTACAATTTGAACATGAAGAAAGGCAGAAGAAATTACAATTTGAACATGAAGAAAGGCAGAAGAAATTACAATTTGAAAATGAAGAAAGGCAGAAGAAATTACAATTTGAACATGAAGAAAGGCAGAAGAAATTACAATTTTAACATAGAAAAATGCAGAAGAAATTACAATTTGAACATGAAGAAAGGCAGAAGAAATTACAATTTTAACATAGAAAAATGCAGAAGAAATTACAATTTTAACATAGAAAAATGCAGAAGAAATTACAATTTGAACATGAAGAAAGGCAGAAGAAATTACAATTTTAACATGAAGAAAGGCAGAAGAAATTACAATTTTAACATGAAGAAAGGCAGAAGAAATTACAATTTGAACATGAAGAAAGGCAGAAGAAATTACAATTTGAACATGAAGAAAGCAGAAGAAATTACAATTTGAAAATGAAGAAAGGCAGAAGAAATTACAATTTGAACATGAAGAAAGGCAGAAGAAATTACAATTTTAACATAGAAAAATGCAGAAGAAATTACAATTTGAACATGAAGAAAGGCAGAAGAAATTACAATTTTAACATAGAAAAATGCAGAAGAAATTACAATTTGAACATGAAGAAAGGCAGAAGAAATTACAATTTGAACATGAAGAAAGGCAGAAGAAATTACAATTTTAACATGAAGAAAGGCAGAAGAAATTACAATTTGAACATGAAGAAAGGCAGAAGAAATTACAATTTGAACATGAAGAAAGGCAGAAGAAATTACAATTTTAACATGAAGAAAGGCAGAAGAAATTACAATTTGAAAATGAAGAAAGGCTGAAGAAATTACAATTTTAACATAGAAAAATGCAGAAGAAATTACAATTTGAACATGAAGAAAGCCAGAAGAAATTATAATTTTAACATAGAAAAATGCAGAAGAAATTAAAATTTTAACAGGAAGAAAGGCAGAAGAAATTACAATTTTAACATGAAGAAAGGCAGAAGAAATTACAATTTGAACATGAAGAAAGGCAGAAGAAATTACAATTTTAACATAGAAAAATGCAGAAGAAATTACAATTTGAACATGAAGAAAGGCAGAAGAAATTACAATTTTAACATAGAAAAATGCAGAAGAAATTACAATTTGAACATGAAGAAAGCCAGAAGAAATTATAATTTTAACATAGAAAAATGCAGAAGAAATTAAAATTTTAACAGGAAGAAAGGCAGAAGAAATTACAATTTTAACATGAAGAAAGGCAGAAGAAATTACAATTTTAACATGAAGAAAGGCAGAAGAAATTACAATTTTAACATAGAAAAATGCAGAAGAAATTACAATTTGAACATGAAGAAAGGCAGAAGAAATTACAATTTGAAAATGAAGAAAGGCAGAAGAAATTACAATTTGAACATGAAGAAAGGCAGAAGAAATTACAATTTGAACATGAAGAAAGGCAGAAGAAATTACAATTTGAACATGAAGAAAGGCAGAAGAAATTACAATTTGAACATGAAGAAAGGCAGAAGAAATTACAATTTTCACATAGAAAAATGCAGAAGAAATTACAATTTTAACATAGAAAAATGCAGAAGAAATTACAATTTGAACATGAAGAAAGGCAGAAGAAATTACAATTTTAACATAGAAAAATGCAGAAGAAATTACAATTTGAACATGAAGAAAGGCAGAAGAAATTACAATTTTAACATGAAGAAAGGCAGAAGAAATTACAATTTTAACATAGAAAAATGCAGAAGAAATTACAATTTGAACATGAAGAAAGGCAGAAGAAATTACAATTTGAACATGAAGAAAGGCAGAAGAAATTACAATTTGAACATGAAGAAAGGCAGAAGAAATTACAATTTTAACATAGAAAAATGCAGAAGAAATTACAATTTGAACATGAAGAAAGGCAGAAGAAATTACAATTTTAACATAGAAAAATGCAGAAGAAATTACAATTTGAACATGAAGAAAGGCAGAAGAAATTACAATTTTAACATAGAAAAATGCAGAAGAAATTACAATTTGAACATAGAAAAATGCAGAAGAAATTACAATTTTAACATAGAAAAATGCAGAAGAAATTACAATTTGAACATGAAGAAAGGCAGAAGAAATTACAATTTTAACATGAAGAAAGGCAGAAGAAATTACAATTTGAACATGAAGAAAGGCAGAAGAAATTACAATTTTAACATAGAAAAATGCAGAAGAAATTACAATTTGAACATGAAGAAAGGCAGAAGAAATTACAATTTTAACATGAAGAAAGGCAGAAGAAATAACAATTTTAATATAGAAAAATGCAGAAGAAATTACAATTTGAACATGAAGAAAGGCAGAAGAAATTACAATTTGAACATGAAGAAAGGCAGAAGAAATTACAATTTGAACATGAAGAAAGGCAGAAGAAATTACAATTTTAACATGAAGAAAGGCAGAAGAAATTACAATTTTAACATAGAAAAATGCAGAAGAAATTACAATTTTAACATGAAGAAAGGCAGAAGAAATTACAATTTTAACATGAAGAAAGGCAGAAGAAATTACAATTTGAACATGAAGAAAGGCAGAAGAAATTACAATTTTAACATAGAAAAATGCAGAAGAAATTACAATTTTAACATAGAAAAATGCAGAAGAAATTACAATTTGAACATAGAAAAATGCAGAAGAAATTACAATTTTAACATAGAAAAATGCAGAAGAAATTACAATTTGAACATGAAGAAAGGCAGAAGAAATTACAATTTGAACATGAAGAAAGGCAGAAGAAATTACAATTTGAACATGAAGAAAGGCAGAAGAAATTACAATTTTAACATAGAAAAATGCAGAAGAAATTACAATTTTAACATGAAGAAAGGCAGAAGAAATTACAATTTTAACATGAAGAAAGGCAGAAGAAATTACAATTTTAACATAGAAAAATGCAGAAGAAATTACAATTTGAACATGAAGAAAGGCAGAAGAAATTACAATTTGAACATGAAGAAAGGCAGAAGAAATTACAATTTGAACATGAAGAAAGGCAGAAGAAATTACAATTTTAACATAGAAAAATGCAGAAGAAATTACAATTTGAACATGAAGAAAGGCAGAAGAAATTACAATTTTAACATAGAAAAATGCAGAAGAAATTACAATTTGAACATGAAGAAAGGCAGAAGAAATTACAATTTTAACATAGAAAAATGCAGAAGAAATTACAATTTGAACATGAAGAAAGGCAGAAGAAATTACAATTTGAACATGAAGAAAGGCAGAAGAAATTACAATTTTAACATAGAAAAATGCAGAAGAAATTACAATTTGAACATGAAGAAAGGCAGAAGAAATTACAATTTGAACATGAAGAAAGGCAGAAGAAATTACAATTTGAACATGAAGAAAGGCAGAAGAAATTACAATTTTAACATAGAAAAATGCAGAAGAAATTACAATTTGAACATGAAGAAAGGCAGAAGAAATTACAATTTTAACATAGAAAAATGCAGAAGAAATTACAATTTGAACATGAAGAAAGGCAGAAGAAATTACAATTTTAACATAGAAAAATGCAGAAGAAATTACAATGTGAACATGAAGAAAGGCAGAAGAAATTACAATTTGAACATGAAGAAAGGCAGAAGAAATTACAATTTGAACATGAAGAAAGGCAGAAGAAATTACAATTTGAACATGAAGAAAGGCAGAAGAAATTACAATTTGAACATGAAGAAAGGCAGAAGAAATTACAATTTTAACATAGAAAAATGCAGAAGAAATTACAATTTGAACATGAAGAAAGGCAGAAGAAATTACAATTTTAACATAGAAAAATGCAGAAGAAATTACAATTTTAACATGAAGAAAGGCAGAAGAAATTACAATTTTAACATGAAGAAAGGCAGAAGAAATTACAATTTTAACATAGAAAAATGCAGAAGAAATTACAATTTGAACATGAAAATATGCAGAAGAAATTACAATTTGAACATGAAGAAAGGCAGAAGAAATTACAATTTTAACATAGAAAAATGCAGAAGAAATTACAATTTAAACATGAAGAAAGGCAGAAGAAATTACAATTTTAACATAGAAAAATGCAGAAGAAATTACAATTTGAACATGAAGAAAGGCAGAAGAAATTACAATTTGAACATGAAGAAAGGCAGAAGAAATTACAATTTGAACATGAAGAAAGGCAGAAGAAATTACAATTTGAACATGAAGAAAGGCAGAAGAAATTACAATTTGAACATGAAGAAAGGCAGAAGAAATTACAATTTGAACATGAAGAAAGGCAGAAGAAATTACAATTTGAACATGAAGAAAGGCAGAGGAAATTACAATTTGAAAATGAAGAAAGGCAGAAGAAATTACAATTTGAACATGAAGAAAGGCAGAAGAAATTACAATTTTAACATAGAAAAATGCAGAAGAAATTACAATTTGAACATGAAGAAAGGCAGAAGAAATTACAATTTTAACATAGAAAAATGCAGAAGAAATTACAATTTGAACATGAAGAAAGGCAGAAGAAATTACAATTTGAACATGAAGAAAGGCAGAAGAAATTACAATTTGAACATGAAGAAAGGCAGAAGAAATTACAATTTGAACATGAAGAAAGGCAGAAGAAATTACAATTTTAACATAGAAAAATGCAGAAGAAATTACAATTTGAACATGAAGAAAGGCAGAAGAAATTACAATTTTAACATAGAAAAATGCAGAAGAAATTACAATTTGAACATGAAGAAAGGCAGAAGAAATTACAATTTTAACATAGAAAAATGCAGAAGAAATTACAATGTGAACATGAAGAAAGGCAGAAGAAATTACAATTTAACATGAAGAAAGGCAGAAGAAATTACAATTTGAACATGAAGAAAGGCAGAAGAAATTACAATTTGAACATGAAGAAAGGCAGAAGAAATTACAATTTGAACATGAAGAAAGGCAGAAGAAATTACAATTTGAACATGAAGAAAGGCAGAAGAAATTACAATTTGAACATGAAGAAAGGCAGAAGAAATTACAATTTTAACATAGAAAAATGCAGAAGAAATTACAATTTGAACATGAAGAAAGGCAGAAGAAATTACAATTTTAACATAGAAAAATGCAGAAGAAATTACAATTTGAACATGAAGAAAGGCAGAAGAAATTACAATTTAACATGAAGAAAGGCAGAAGAAATTACAATTTTAACATGAAGAAAGGCAGAAGAAATTACAATTTTAACATGAAGAAAGGCAGAAGAAATTACAATTTTAACATAGAAAAATGCAGAAGAAATTACAATTTGAACATGAAGAAAGGCAGAAGAAATTACAATTTGAACATGAAGAAAGGCAGAAGAAATTACAATTTGAACATGAAGAAAGGCAGAAGAAATTACAATTTTAACATGAAGAAAGGCAGAAGAAATTACAATTTTAACATAGAAAAATGCAGAAGAAATTACAATTTGAACATGAAAATATGCAGAAGAAATTACAATTTGAACATGAAGAAAGGCAGAAGAAATTACAATTTTAACATAGAAAAATGCAGAAGAAATTACAATTTTAACATGAAGAAAGGCAGAAGAAATTACAATTTTAACATAGAAAAATGCAGAAGAAATTACAATTTGAACATGAAGAAAGGCAGAAGAAATTACAATTTGAACATGAAGAAAGGCAGAAGAAATTACAATTTGAACATGAAGAAAGGCAGAAGAAATTACAATTTGAACATGAAGAAAGGCAGAAGAAATTACAATTTGAACATGAAGAAAGGCAGAAGAAATTACAATTTGAACATGAAGAAAGGCAGAAGAAATTACAATTTGAACATGAAGAAAGGCAGAAGAAATTACAATTTGAACATGAAGAAAGGCAGAAGAAATTACAATTTGAAAATGAAGAAAGGCAGAAGAAATTACAATTTGAACATGAAGAAAGGCAGAAGAAATTACAATTTTAACATAGAAAAATGCAGAAGAAATTACAATTTGAACATGAAGAAAGGCAGAAGAAATTACAATTTTAACATAGAAAAATACAGAAGAAATTACAATTTGAACATGAAGAAAGGCAGAAGAAATTACAATTTTAACATAGAAAAATGCAGAAGAAATTACAATTTGAACATGAAGAAAGGCAGAAGAAATTACAATTTGAACATGAAGAAAGGCAGAAGAAATTACAATTTGAACATGAAGAAAGGCAGAAGAAATTACAATTTGAACATGAAGAAAGGCAGAAGAAATTACAATTTGAACATGAAGAAAGGCAGAAGAAATTACAATTTGAACATGAAGAAAGGCAGAAGAAATTACAATTTGAACATGAAGAAAGGCAGAAGAAATTACAATTTGAACATGAAGAAAGGCAGAAGAAATTACAATTTGAAAATGAAGAAAGGTAGAAGAAATTACAATTTGAACATGAAGAAAGGCAGAAGAAATTACAATTTTAACATAGAAAAATGCAGAAGAAATTACAATTTGAACATGAAGAAAGGCAGAAGAAATTACAATTTTAACATAGAAAAATGCAGAAGAAATTACAATTTGAACATGAAGAAAGGCAGAAGAAATTACAATTTGAACATGAAGAAAGGTAGAAGAAATTACAATTTTAACATGAAGAAAGGCAGAAGAAATTACAATTTGAACATGAAGAAAGGCAGAAGAAATTACAATTTGAACATGAAGAAAGGCAGAAGAAATTACAATTTGAACATGAAGAAAGGCAGAAGAAATTACAATTTGAAAATGAAGAAAGGCAGAAGAAATTACAATTTGAACATGAAGAAAGGCAGAAGAAATTACAATTTTAACATAGAAAAATACAGAAGAAATTACAATTTGAACATGAAGAAAGCCAGAAGAAATTATAATTTTAACATAGAAAAATGCAGAAGAAATTAAAATTTTAACAGGAAGAAAGGCAGAAGAAATTACAATTTTAACATGAAGAAAGGCAGAAGAAATTACAATTTGAACATGAAGAAAGGCAGAAGAAATTACAATTTTAACATAGAAAAATGCAGAAGAAATTACAATTTGAACATGAAGAAAGGCAGAAGAAATTACAATTTTAACATAGAAAAATACAGAAGAAATTACAATTTGAACATGAAGAAAGGCAGAAGAAATTACAATTTTAACATAGAAAAATGCAGAAGAAATTACAATTTGAACATGAAGAAAGGCAGAAGAAATTACAATTTGAACATGAAGAAAGGCAGAAGAAATTACAATTTGAACATGAAGAAAGGCAGAAGAAATTACAATTTGAACATGAAGAAAGGCAGAAGAAATTACAATTTGAACATGAAGAAAGGCAGAAGAAATTACAATTTGAACATGAAGAAAGGCAGAAGAAATTACAATTTGAACATGAAGAAAGGCAGAAGAAATTACAATTTGAACATGAAGAAAGGCAGAGGAAATTACAATTTGAAAATGAAGAAAGGCAGAAGAAATTACAATTTGAACATGAAGAAAGGCAGAAGAAATTACAATTTTAACATAGAAAAATGCAGAAGAAATTACAATTTGAACATGAAGAAAGGCAGAAGAAATTACAATTTAAACATAGAAAAATGCAGAAGAAATTACAATTTGAACATGAAGAAAGGCAGAAGAAATTACAATTTGAACATGAAGAAAGGCAGAAGAAATTACAATTTGAACATGAAGAAAGGCAGAAGAAATTACAATTTGAACATGAAGAAAGGCAGAAGAAATTACAATTTTAACATAGAAAAATGCAGAAGAAATTACAATTTGAACATGAAGAAAGGCAGAAGAAATTACAATTTTAACATAGAAAAATGCAGAAGAAATTACAATTTGAACATGAAGAAAGGCAGAAGAAATTACAATTTTAACATAGAAAAATGCAGAAGAAATTACAATGTGAACATGAAGAAAGGCAGAAGAAATTACAATTTAACATGAAGAAAGGCAGAAGAAATTACAATTTGAACATGAAGAAAGGCAGAAGAAATTACAATTTGAACATGAAGAAAGGCAGAAGAAATTACAATTTGAACATGAAGAAAGGCAGAAGAAATTACAATTTGAACATGAAGAAAGGCAGAAGAAATTACAATTTGAACATGAAGAAAGGCAGAAGAAATTACAATTTTAACATAGAAAAATGCAGAAGAAATTACAATTTGAACATGAAGAAAGGCAGAAGAAATTACAATTTTAACATAGAAAAATGCAGAAGAAATTACAATTTGAACATGAAGAAAGGCAGAAGAAATTACAATTTAACATGAAGAAAGGCAGAAGAAATTACAATTTTAACATGAAGAAAGGCAGAAGAAATTACAATTTTAACATGAAGAAAGGCAGAAGAAATTACAATTTTAACATAGAAAAATGCAGAAGAAATTACAATTTGAACATGAAGAAAGGCAGAAGAAATTACAATTTGAACATGAAGAAAGGCAGAAGAAATTACAATTTGAACATGAAGAAAGGCAGAAGAAATTACAATTTTAACATGAAGAAAGGCAGAAGAAATTACAATTTTAACATAGAAAAATGCAGAAGAAATTACAATTTGAACATGAAAATATGCAGAAGAAATTACAATTTGAACATGAAGAAAGGCAGAAGAAATTACAATTTTAACATAGAAAAATGCAGAAGAAATTACAATTTTAACATGAAGAAAGGCAGAAGAAATTACAATTTTAACATAGAAAAATGCAGAAGAAATTACAATTTGAACATGAAGAAAGGCAGAAGAAATTACAATTTGAACATGAAGAAAGGCAGAAGAAATTACAATTTGAACATGAAGAAAGGCAGAAGAAATTACAATTTGAACATGAAGAAAGGCAGAAGAAATTACAATTTGAACATGAAGAAAGGCAGAAGAAATTACAATTTGAACATGAAGAAAGGCAGAAGAAATTACAATTTGAACATGAAGAAAGGCAGAAGAAATTACAATTTGAACATGAAGAAAGGCAGAAGAAATTACAATTTGAAAATGAAGAAAGGCAGAAGAAATTACAATTTGAACATGAAGAAAGGCAGAAGAAATTACAATTTTAACATAGAAAAATGCAGAAGAAATTACAATTTGAACATGAAGAAAGGCAGAAGAAATTACAATTTTAACATAGAAAAATACAGAAGAAATTACAATTTGAACATGAAGAAAGGCAGAAGAAATTACAATTTTAACATAGAAAAATGCAGAAGAAATTACAATTTGAACATGAAGAAAGGCAGAAGAAATTACAATTTGAACATGAAGAAAGGCAGAAGAAATTACAATTTGAACATGAAGAAAGGCAGAAGAAATTACAATTTGAACATGAAGAAAGGCAGAAGAAATTACAATTTGAACATGAAGAAAGGCAGAAGAAATTACAATTTGAACATGAAGAAAGGCAGAAGAAATTACAATTTGAACATGAAGAAAGGCAGAAGAAATTACAATTTGAACATGAAGAAAGGCAGAAGAAATTACAATTTGAAAATGAAGAAAGGTAGAAGAAATTACAATTTGAACATGAAGAAAGGCAGAAGAAATTACAATTTTAACATAGAAAAATGCAGAAGAAATTACAATTTGAACATGAAGAAAGGCAGAAGAAATTACAATTTTAACATAGAAAAATGCAGAAGAAATTACAATTTGAACATGAAGAAAGGCAGAAGAAATTACAATTTGAACATGAAGAAAGGCAGAAGAAATTACAATTTTAACATGAAGAAAGGCAGAAGAAATTACAATTTGAACATGAAGAAAGGCAGAAGAAATTACAATTTGAACATGAAGAAAGGCAGAAGAAATTACAATTTGAACATGAAGAAAGGCAGAAGAAATTACAATTTGAAAATGAAGAAAGGCAGAAGAAATTACAATTTGAACATGAAGAAAGGCAGAAGAAATTACAATTTTAACATAGAAAAATACAGAAGAAATTACAATTTGAACATGAAGAAAGCCAGAAGAAATTATAATTTTAACATAGAAAAATGCAGAAGAAATTAAAATTTTAACAGGAAGAAAGGCAGAAGAAATTACAATTTTAACATGAAGAAAGGCAGAAGAAATTACAATTTGAACATGAAGAAAGGCAGAAGAAATTACAATTTTAACATAGAAAAATGCAGAAGAAATTACAATTTGAACATGAAGAAAGGCAGAAGAAATTACAATTTTAACATAGAAAAATACAGAAGAAATTACAATTTGAACATGAAGAAAGGCAGAAGAAATTACATTTTTAACATAGAAAAATGCAGAAGAAATTACAATTTGAACATGAAGAAAGGCAGAAGAAATTACAATTTGAACATGAAGAAAGGCAGAAGAAATTACAATTTGAACATGAAGAAAGGCAGAAGAAATTACAATTTTAACATGAAGAAAGGCAGAAGAAATTACAATTTGAACATGAAGAAAGGCAGAAGAAATTACAATTTGAACATGAAGAAAGGCAGAAGAAATTACAATTTGAACATGAAGAAAGGCAGAAGAAATTACAATTTGAACATGAAGAAAGGCAGAAGAAATTACAATTTGAAAATGAAGAAAGGCAGAAGAAATTACAATTTGAACATGAAGAAAGGCAGAAGAAATTACAATTTTAACATAGAAAAATGCAGAAGAAATTACAATTTGAACATGAAGAAAGGCAGAAGAAATTACAATTTTAACATAGAAAAATGCAGAAGAAATTACAATTTGAACATGAAGAAAGGCAGAAGAAATTACAATTTGAACATGAAGAAAGGCAGAAGAAATTACAATTTTAACATGAAGAAAGGCAGAAGAAATTACAATTTGAACATGAAGAAAGGCAGAAGAAATTACAATTTGAACATGAAGAAAGGCAGAAGAAATTACAATTTTAACATGAAGAAAGGCAGAAGAAATTACAATTTGAAAATGAAGAAAGGCAGAAGAAATTACAATTTGAACATGAAGAAAGGCAGAAGAAATTACAATTTTAACATAGAAAAATGCAGAAGAAATTACAATTTGAACATGAAGAAAGCCAGAAGAAATTATAATTTTAACATAGAAAAATGCAGAAGAAATTAAAATTTTAACAGGAAGAAAGGCAGAAGAAATTACAATTTTAACATGAAGAAAGGCAGAAGAAATTACAATTTGAACATGAAGAAAGGCAGAAGAAATTACAATTTTAACATAGAAAAATGCAGAAGAAATTACAATTTGAACATGAAGAAAGGCAGAAGAAATTATAATTTTAACATAGAAAAATGCAGAAGAAATTAAAATTTTAACAGGAAGAAAGGCAGAAGAAATTACAATTTTAACATAAAGAAAGGCAGAAGAAATTACAATTTGAACATGAAGAAAGGCAGAAGAAATTACAATTTTAACATAGAAAAATGCAGAAGAAATTACAATTTGAACATGAAGAAAGGCAGAAGAAATTACAATTTTAACATAGAAAAATGCAGAAGAAATTACAATTTGAACATGAAGAAAGGCAGAAGAAATTATAATTTTAACATAGAAAAATGCAGAAGAAATTACAATTTGAACATGAAGAAAGCCAGAAAAAATTATAATTTTAACATAGAAAAATGCAGAAGAAATTAAAATTTTAACAGGAAGAAAGGCAGAAGAAATTACAATTTTAACATGAAGAAAGGCAGAAGTAATTACAATTTGAACATGAAGAAAGGCAGAAGAAATTACAATTTTAACATAGAAAAATGCAGAAGAAATTAGAATTTGAACATGAAGAAAGCCAGAAGAAATTATAATTTTAACATAGAAAAATGCAGAAGAAATTAAAATTTTAACAGGAAGAAAGGCAGAAGAAATTACAATTTTAACATGAAGAAAGGCAGAAGAAATTACAATTTGAACATGAAGAAAGGCAGAAGAAATTACAATTTTAACATAGAAAAATGCAGAAGAAATTACAATTTGAACATGAAGAAAGGCAGAAGAAATTACAATTTTAACATAGAAAAATGCAGAAGAAATTACAATTTGAACATGAAGAAAGCCAGAAGAAATTATAATTTTAACATAGAAAAATGCAGAAGAAATTACAATTTGAACATGAAGAAAGGCAGAAGAAATTACAATTTGAACATGAAGAAAGGCAGAAGAAATTACAATTTGAAAATGAAGAAAGGCAGAAGAAATTACAATTTGAACATGAAGAAAGGCAGAAGAAATTACAATTTTAACATAGAAAAATGCAGAAGAAATTACAATTTGAACATGAAGAAAGGCAGAAGAAATTACAATTTGAACATGAAGAAAGGCAGAAGAAATTACAATTTTAACATAGAAAAATGCAGAAGAAATTACAATTTGAACATGAAGAAAGGCAGAAGAAATTACAATTTGAACATGAAGAAAGGCAGAAGAAATTACAATTTGAACATGAAGAAAGCCAGAAGAAATTATAATTTTAACATAGAAAAATGCAGAAGAAATTACAATTTGAACATGAAGAAAGGCAGAAGAAATTACAATTTTAACATGAAGAAAGGCAGAAGAAATTACAATTTGAACATGAAGAAAGGCAGAAGAAATTACAATTTGAAAATGAAGAAAGGCAGAAGAAATTACAATTTGAACATGAAGAAAGGCAGAAGAAATTACAATTTTAACATAGAAAAATGCAGAAGAAATTACAATTTGAACATGAAGAAAGGCAGAAGAAATTACAATTTGAACATGAAGAAAGGCAGAAGAAATTACAATTTGAACATGAAGAAAGGCAGAAGAAATTACAATTTTAACATAGAAAAATGCAGAAGAAATTACAATTTGAACATGAAGAAAGGCAGAAGAAATTACAATTTGAACATGAAGAAAGGCAGAAGAAATTACAATTTGAACATGAAGAAAGGCAGAAGAAATTACAATTTGAACATGAAGAAAGCCAGAAGAAATTATAATTTTAACATAGAAAAATGCAGAAGAAATTACAATTTGAACATGAAGAAAGGCAGAAGAAATTACAATTTGAACATGAAGAAAGGCAGAAGAAATTACAATTTTAACATAGAAAAATGCAGAAGAAATTACAATTTGAACATGAAGAAAGGCAGAAGAAATTACAATTTGAACATGAAGAAAGGCAGAAGAAATTACAATTTGAACATGAAGAAAGCCAGAAGAAATTATAATTTTAACATAGAAAAATGCAGAAGAAATTACAATTTGAACATGAAGAAAGGCAGAAGAAATTACAATTTGAACATGAAGAAAGGCAGAAGAAATTACAATTTGAACATGAAGAAAGGCAGAAGAAATTACAATTTTAACATAGAAAAATGCAGAAGAAATTACAATTTGAACATGAAGAAAGGCAGAAGAAATTACAATTTGAACATGAAGAAAGGCAGAAGAAATTACAATTTGAACATGAAGAAAGGCAGAAGAAATTACAATTTGAACATGAAGAAAGGCAGAAGAAATTACAATTTGAACATGAAGAAAGGCAGAAGAAATTACAATTTGAACATGAAGAAAGGCAGAAGAAATTACAATTTGAACATGAAGAAAGGCAGAAGAAATTACAATTTGAACATGAAGAAAGGCAGAAGAAATTACAATTTGAACATGAAGAAAGGCAGAAGAAAGTACAATTTGAACATGAAGAAAGGCAGAAGAAATTACAATTTGAACATGAAGAAAGGCAGAAGAAATTACAATTTGAACATGAAGAAAGGCAGAAGAAATTACAATTTGAACATGAAGAAAGGCAGAATAAATTACAATTTTAACATGAAGAAAGGCAGAAGAAATTACAATTTGAACATGAAGAAAGGCAGAAGAAATTACAATTTGAAAATGAAGAAAGGCAGAAGAAATTACAATTTGAACATGAAGAAAGGCAGAAGAAATTACAATTTTAACATAGAAAAATGCAGAAGAAATTACAATTTGAACATGAAGAAAGGCAGAAGAAATTACAATTTGAAAATGAAGAAAGGCAGAAGAAATTACAATTTGAACATGAAGAAAGGCAGAAGAAATTACAATTTTAACATAGAAAAATGCAGAAGAAATTACAATTTGAACATGAAGAAAGGCAGAAGAAATTACAATTTGAACATGAAGAAAGGCAGAAGAAATTACAATTTGAACATGAAGAAAGGCAGAAGAAATTACAATTTGAAAATGAAGAAAGGCAGAAGAAATTACAATTTGAACATGAAGAAAGGCAGAAGAAATTACAATTTTAACATAGAAAAATGCAGAAGAAATTACAATTTGAACATGAAGAAAGGCAGAAGAAATTACAATTTTAACATGAAGAAAGGCAGAAGAAATTACAATTTGAACATGAAGAAAGGCAGAAGAAATTACAATTTTAACATAGAAAAATGCAGAAGAAATTACAATTTGAACATGAAGAAAGGCAGAAGAAATTACAATTTGAACATGAAGAAAGGCAGAAGAAATTACAATTTGAACATGAAGAAAGGCAGAAGAAATTACAATTTGAACATGAAGAAAGGCAGAAGAAATTACAATTTGAACATGAAGAAAGGCAGAAGAAATTACAATTTGAACATGAAGAAAGGCAGAAGAAATTACAATTTGAACATGAAGAAAGGCAGAAGAAATTACAATTTGAACATGAAGAAAGGCAGAAGAAATTACAATTTGAACATGAAGAAAGGCAGAAGAAAGTACAATTTGAACATGAAGAAAGGCAGAAGAAATTACAATTTGAACATGAAGAAAGGCAGAAGAAATTACAATTTGAACATGAAGAAAGGCAGAAGAAATTACAATTTGAACATGAAGAAAGGCAGAAGAAATTACAATTTTAACATAGAAAAATGCAGAAGAAATTACAATTTGAACATGAAGAAAGGCAGAAGAAATTACAATTTGAACATGAAGAAAGGCAGAAGAAATTACAATTTGAACATGAAGAAAGGCAGAAGAAATTACAATTTGAACATGAAGAAAGGCAGAAGAAATTACAATTTGAACATGAAGAAAGGCAGAAGAAATTACAATTTGAACATGAAGAAAGGCAGAAGAAATTACAATTTGAACATGAAGAAAGGCAGAAGAAATTACAATTTGAACATGAAGAAAGGCAGAAGAAATTACAATTTGAACATGAAGAAAGGCAGAAGAAAGTACAATTTGAACATGAAGAAAGGCAGAAGAAATTACAATTTGAACATGAAGAAAGGCAGAAGAAATTACAATTTGAACATGAAGAAAGGCAGAAGAAATTACAATTTGAACATGAAGAAAGGCAGAAGAAATTACAATTTGAAAATGAAGAAAGGCAGAAGAAATTACAATTTGAACATGAAGAAAGGCAGAAGAAATTACAATTTGAACATGAAGAAAGGCAGAAGAAAGTACAATTTGAACATGAAGAAAGGCAGAAGAAATTACAATTTGAACATGAAGAAAGGCAGAAGAAATTACAATTTGAACATGAAGAAAGGCAGAAGAAATTACAATTTGAACATGAAGAAAGGCAGAATAAATTACAATTTTAACATGAAGAAAGGCAAGAAGAAATTACAATTTGAACATGAAGAAAGGCAGAAGAAATTACAATTTGAAAATGAAGAAAGGCAGAAGAAATTACAATTTGAACATGAAGAAAGGCAGAAGAAATTACAATTTTAACATAGAAAAATGCAGAAGAAATTACAATTTGAACATGAAGAAAGGCAGAAGAAATTACAATTTGAAAATGAAGAAAGGCAGAAGAAATTACAATTTGAACATGAAGAAAGGCAGAAGAAATTACAATTTTAACATAGAAAAATGCAGAAGAAATTACAATTTGAACATGAAGAAAGGCAGAAGAAATTACAATTTGAACATGAAGAAAGGCAGAAGAAATTACAATTTGAACATGAAGAAAGGCAGAAGAAATTACAATTTGAAAATGAAGAAAGGCAGAAGAAATTACAATTTGAAAATGAAGAAAGGCAGAAGAAATTACAATTTGAACATGAAGAAAGGCAGAAGAAATTACAATTTTAACATAGAAAAATACAGAAGATATTACAATTTGAACATGAAGAAAGGCAGAAGAAATAACAATTTTAACATAGAAAAATGCAGAAGAAATTACAATTTGAACATGAAGAAAGGGAGAAGAAATTACAATTTTAACATGAAGAAAGGCAGAAGAAATTACAATTTTAACATGAAGAAAGGCAGAAGAAATTACAATTTGAACATGAAGAAAGGCAGAAGAAATTACAATTTGAACATGAAGAAAGGCAGAAGAAATTACAATTTGAACATGAAGAAAGGCAGAAGAAATTACAATTTGAAAATGAAGAAAGGCAGAAGAAATTACAATTTGAACATGAAGAAAGGCAGAAGAAATTACAATTTTAACATAGAAAAATGCAGAAGAAATTACAATTTGAACATGAAGAAAGGCAGAAGAAATTACAATTTGAACATGAAGAAAGGCAGAAGAAATTACAATTTGAAAATGAAGAAAGACAGAAGAAATTACAATTTGAACATGAAGAAAGGCAGAAGAAATTACAATTTTAACATAGAAAAATGCAGAAGAAATTACAATTTTAACATGAAGAAAGGCAGAAGAAATTACAATTTTAACATAGAAAAATGCAGAAGAAATTACAATTTGAACATGAAGAAAGGCAGAAGAAATTACAATTTGAACATGAAGAAAGGCAGAAGAAATTACAATTTTAACATGAAGAAAGGCAGAAGAAATTACAATTTGAACATGAAGAAAGGCAGAAGAAATTACAATTTGAACATGAAGAAAGGCAGAAGAAATTACAATTTTAACATGAAGAAAGGCAGAAGAAATTACAATTTGAAAATGAAGAAAGAGAGAAGAAATTACAATTTGAACATGAAGAAAGGCAGAAGAAATTACAATTTTAACATAGAAAAATGCAGAAGAAATTACAATTTGAACATGAAGAAAGCCAGAAGAAATTATAATTTTAACATAGAAAAATGCAGAAGAAATTAAAATTTTAACAGGAAGAAAGGCAGAAGAAATTACAATTTTAACATGAAGAAAGGCAGAAGAAATTACAATTTGAACATGAAGAAAGGCAGAAGAAATTACAATTTTAACATAGAAAAATGCAGAAGAAATTACAATTTGAACATGAAGAAAGGCAGAAGAAATTATAATTTTAACATAGAAAAATGCAGAAGAAATTAAAATTTTAACAGGAAGAAAGGCAGAAGAAATTACAATTTTAACATGAAGAAAGGCAGAAGAAATTACAATTTGAACATGAAGAAAGGCAGAAGAAATTACAATTTTAACATAGAAAAATGCAGAAGAAATTACAATTTGAACATGAAGAAAGGCAGAAGAAATTACAATTTTAACATAGAAAAATGCAGAAGAAATTACAATTTGAACATGAAGAAAGCCAGAAGAAATTATAATTTTAACATAGAAAAATGCAGAAGAAATTAAAATTTTAACAGGAAGAAAGGCAGAAGAAATTACAATTTTAACATGAAGAAAGGCAGAAGAAATTACAATTTTAACATGAAGAAAGGCAGAAGAAATTACAATTTTAACATAGAAAAATGCAGAAGAAATTACAATTTGAACATGAAGAAAGGCAGAAGAAATTACAATTTGAACATGAAGAAAGGCAGAAGAAATTACAATTTGAACATGAAGAAAGGCAGAAGAAATTACAATTTGAACATGAAGAAAGGCAGAAGAAATTACAATTTGAACATGAAGAAAGGCAGAAGAAATTACAATTTGAACATGAAGAAAGGCAGAAGAAATTACAATTTGAACATGAAGAAAGGCAGAAGAAATTACAATTTGAACATGAAGAAAGGCAGAAGAAATTACAATTTTAACATGAAGAAAGGCAGAAGAAATTACAATTTGAACATGAAGAAAGGCAGAAGAAATTACAATTTGAACATGAAGAAAGGCAGAAGAAATTACAATTTGAACATGAAGAAAGGCAGAAGAAATTACAATTTGAACATGAAGAAAGGCAGAAGAAATTACAATTTTAACATAGAAAAATGCAGAAGAAATTACAATTTGAACATGAAGAAAGGCAGAAGAAATTACAATTTTAACATAGAAAAATGCAGAAGAAATTACAATTTGAACATGAAGAAAGCCAGAAGAAATTATAATTTTAACATAGAAAAATGCAGAAGAAATTAAAATTTTAACAGGAAGAAAGGCAGAAGAAATTACAATTTTAACATGGAAGAAAGGCAGAAGAAATTACAATTTGAACATGAAGAAAGGCAGAAGAAATTACAATTTTAACATAGAAAAATGCAGAAGAAATTACAATTTGAACATGAAGAAAGGCAGAAGAAATTACAATTTGAACATGAAGAAAGGCAGAAGAAATTACAATTTGAACATGAAGAAAGGCAGAAGAAATTACAATTTGAACATGAAGAAAGGCAGAAGAAATTACAATTTGAACATGAAGAAAGGCAGAAGAAATTACAATTTGAACATGAAGAAAGGCAGAAGAAATTACAATTTGAACATGAAGAAAGGCAGAAGAAATTACAATTTGAACATGAAGAAAGGCCAGAAGAAATTACAATTTGAACATGAAGAAAGGCAGAAGAAATTACAATTTGAACATGAAGAAAGGCAGAAGAAATTACAATTTGAACATGAAGAAAGGCAGAAGAAATTACAATTTGAACATGAAGAAAGGCAGAAGAAATTACAATTTGAACATGAAGAAAGGCAGAAGAAATTACAATTTGAACATGAAGAAAGGCAGAAGAAATTACAATTTTAACATAGAAAAATGCAGAAGAAATTACAATTTGAACATGAAGAAAGGCAGAAGAAATTACAATTTTAACATAGAAAAATGCAGAAGAAATTACAATTTGAACATGAAGAAAGGCAGAAGAAATTACAATTTTAACATGAAGAAAGGCAGAAGAAATTACAATTTTAACATAGAAAAATGCAGAAGAAATTACAATTTGAACATGAAGAAAGGCAGAAGAAATTACAATTTGAACATGAAGAAAGGCAGAAGAAATTACAATTTGAACATGAAGAAAGGCAGAAGAAATTACAATTTTAACATAGAAAAATGCAGAAGAAATTACAATTTGAACATGAAGAAAGGCAGAAGAAATTAAAATTTTAACATAGAAAAATGCAGAAGAAATTACAATTTGAACATGAAGAAAGGCAGAAGAAATTACAATTTTAACATAGAAAAATGCAGAAGAAATTACAATTTGAACATGAAGAAAGGCAGAAGAAATTACAATTTCAACATGAGGAAAGGCAGAAGAAATTACAATTTTAACATAGAGAAATGCAGAAGAAATTACAATGTGAACATGAAGAAAGGCAGAAGAAATTACAATTTGAACATGAAGAAAGGCAGAAGAAATTACAATTTGAACATGAAGAAAGGCAGAAGAAATTACAATTTGAACATGAAGAAAGGCAGAAGAAATTACAATTTGAACATGAAGAAAGGCAGAAGAAATTACAATTTTAACATAGAAAAATGCAGAAGAAATTACAATTTGAACATGAAGAAAGGCAGAAGAAATTACAATTTTAACATAGAAAAATGCAGAAGAAATTACAATTTGAACATGAAGAAAGGCAGAAGAAATTACAATTTTAACATGAAGAAAGGCAGAAGAAATTACAATTTGAACATGAAGAAAGGCAGAAGAAATTACAATTTGAACATGAAGAAAGGCAGAAGAAATTACAATTTTAACATGAAGAAAGGCAGAAGAAATTACAATTTGAACATGAAGAAAGGCAGAAGAAATTACAATTTGAACATGAAGAAAGGCAGAAGAAATTACAATTTTAACATAGAAAAATGCAGAAGAAATTACAATTTGAACATGAAGAAAGGCAGAAGAAATTACAATTTTAACATGAAGAAAGGCAGAAGAAATTACAATTTGAACATGAAGAAAGGCAGAAGAAATTACAATTTTAACATAGAAAAATGCAGAAGAAATTACAATTTTAACATGAAGAAAGGCAGAAGAAATTACAATTTTAACATGAAGAAAGGCAGAAGAAATTACAATTTGAACATGAAGAAAGGCAGAAGAAATTACAATTTGAACATGAAGAAAGGCAGAAGAAATTACAATTTGAACATGAAGAAAGGCAGAAGAAATTACAATTTGAACATGAAGAAAGGCAGAAGAAATTACAATTTTAACATAGAAAAATGCAGAAGAAATTACAATTTGAACATGAAGAAAGGCAGAAGAAATTACAATTTGAACATGAAGAAAGGCAGAAGAAATTACAATTTGAACATGAAGAAAGGCAGAAGAAATTACAATTTTAACATAGAAAAATGCAGAAGAAATTACAATTTTAACATGAAGAAAGGCAGAAGAAATTACAATTTTAACATGAAGAAAGGCAGAAGAAATTACAATTTGAACATGAAGAAAGGCAGAAGAAATTACAATTTGAACATGAAGAAAGGCAGAAGAAATTACAATTTGAACATGAAGAAAGGCAGAAGAAATTACAATTTGAACATGAAGAAAGGCAGAAGAAATTACAATTTGAACATGAAGAAAGGCAGAAGAAATTACAATTTTAACATAGAAAAATGCAGAAGAAATTACAATTTGAACATGAAGAAAGGCAGAAGAAATTACAATTTTAACATAGAAAAATACAGAAGAAATTACAATTTGAACATGAAGAAAGGCAGAAGAAATTACAATTTTAACATAGAAAAATGCAGAAGAAATTACAATTTGAACATGAAGAAAGGCAGAAGAAATTACAATTTTAACATGAAGAAAGGCAGAAGAAATTACAATTTTAACATGAAGAAAGGCAGAAGAAATTACAATTTGAACATGAAGAAAGGCAGAAGAAATTACAATTTGAACATGAAGAAAGGCAGAAGAAATTACAATTTGAACATGAAGAAAGGCAGAAGAAATTACAATTTGAACATGAAGAAAGGCAGAAGAAATTACAATTTGAACATGAAGAAAGGCAGAAGAAATTACAATTTTAACATAGAAAAATGCAGAAGAAATTACAATTTGAACATGAAGAAAGGCAGAAGAAATTACAATTTGAACATGAAGAAAGGCAGAAGAAATTACAATTTTAACATAGAAAAATGCTGAAGAAATTACAATTTGAACATGAAGAAAGGCAGAAGAAATTACAATTTTACCATAGAAAAATGCAGAAGAAATTACAATTTGAACATGAAGAAAGGCAGAAGAAATTACAATTTTAACATGAAGAAAGGCAGAAGAAATTACAATTTTAACATGAAGAAAGGCAGAAGAAATTACAATTTGAACATGAAGAAAGGCAGAAGAAATTACAATTTGAACATGAAGAAAGGCAGAAGAAATTACAATTTTAACATGAAGAAAGGCAGAAGAAATTACAATTTGAAAATGAAGAAAGGCAGAAGAAATTACAATTTGAACATGAAGAAAGGCAGAAGAAATTACAATTTTAACATAGAAAAATGCAGAAGAAATTACAATTTGAACATGAAGAAAGGCAGAAGAAATTACAATTTTAACATAGAAAAATGCAGAAGAAATTACAATTTGAACATGAAGAAAGGCAGAAGAAATTACAATTTTAACATAGAAAAATGCAGAAGAAATTACAATTTGAACATGAAGAAAGGCAGAAGAAATTACAATTTGAACATGAAGAAAGGCAGAAGAAATTACAATTTGAACATGAAGAAAGGCAGAAGAAATTACAATTTGAACATGAAGAAAGGCAGAAGAAATTACAATTTTAACATAGAAAAATGCAGAAGAAATTACAATTTGAACATGAAGAAAGGCAGAAGAAATTACAATTTGAACATGAAGAAAGGCAGAAGAAATTACAATTTGAAAATGAAGAAAGGCAGAAGAAATTACAATTTGAACATGAAGAAAGGCAGAAGAAATTACAATTTGAACATGAAGAAAGGCAGAAGAAATTACAATTTTAACATGAAGAAAGGCAGAAGAAATTACAATTTGAACATGAAGAAAGGCAGAAGAAATTACAATTTTAACATAGAAAAATGCAGAAGAAATTACAATTTGAACATGAAGAAAGGCAGAAGAAATTACAATTTGAACATGAAGAAAGGCAGAAGAAATTACAATTTTAACATGAAGAAAGGCAGAAGAAATTACAATTTGAACATGAAGAAAGGCAGAAGAAATTACAATTTGAACATGAAGAAAGGCAGAAGAAATTACAATTTGAACATGAAGAAAGGCAGAAGAAATTACAATTTGAACATGAAGAAAGGCAGAAGAAATTACAATTTGAACATGAAGAAAGGCAGAAGAAATTACAATTTTAACATGAAGAAAGGCAGAAGAAATTACAATTTGAACATGAAGAAAGGCAGAAGAAATTACAATTTGAACATGAAGAAAGGCAGAAGAAATTACAATTTGAACATGAAGAAAGGCAGAAGAAATTACAATTTGAACATGAAGAAAGGCAGAAGAAATTACAATTTTAACATAGAAAAATGCAGAAGAAATTACAATTTGAACATGAAGAAAGGCAGAAGAAATTACAATTTTAACATGAAGAAAGGCAGAAGAAATTACAATTTTAACATGAAGAAAGGCAGAAGAAATTACAATTTGAACATGAAGAAAGGCAGAAGAAATTACAATTTGAACATGAAGAAAGGCAGAAGAAATTACAATTTGAAAATGAAGAAAGGCAGAAGAAATTACAATTTGAACATGAAGAAAGGCAGAAGAAATTACAATTTGAACATGAAGAAAGGCAGAAGAAATTAGAATTTGAACATGAAGAAAGGCAGAAGAAATTACAATTTTAACATAGAAAAATGCAGAAGAAATTACAATTTGAACATGAAGAAAGGCAGAAGAAATTACAATTTGAACATGAAGAAAGGCAGAAGAAATTACAATTTGAAAATGAAGAAAGGCAGAAGAAATTACAATTTTAACATAGAAAAATGCAGAAGAAATTACAATTTGAACATGAAGAAAGGCAGAAGAAATTACAATTTTAACATAGAAAAATGCAGAAGAAATTACAATTTGAACATGAAGAAAGGCAGAAGAAATTACAATTTTAACATGAAGAAAGGCAGAAGAAATTACAATTTGAACATGAAGAAAGGCAGAAGAAATTACAATTTGAACATGAAGAAAGGCAGAAGAAATTACAATTTGAACATGAAGAAAGGCAGAAGAAATTAGAATTTGAACATGAAGAAAGGCAGAAGAAATTACAATTTTAACATAGAAAAATGCAGATGAAATTACAATTTGAACATGAAGAAAGGCAGAAGAAATTACAATTTGAACATGAAGAAAGGCAGAAGAAATTACAATTTGAAAATGAAGAAAGGCAGAAGAAATTACAATTTTAACATAGAAAAATGCAGAAGAAATTAGAATTTGAACATGAAGAAAGGCAGAAGAAATTACAATTTTAACATAGAAAAATGCAGAAGAAATTACAATTTGAACATGAAGAAAGGCAGAAGAAATTACAATTTTAACATGAAGAAAGGCAGAAGAAATTACAATTTGAACATGAAGAAAGGCAGAAGAAATTACAATTTGAACATGAAGAAAGGCAGAAGAAATTACAATTTGAACATGAAGAAAGGCAGAAGAAATTACAATTTGAACATGAAGAAAGGCAGAAGAAATTACAATTTTAACATAGAAAAATGCAGAAGAAATTACAATTTGAACATGAAGAAAGGCAGAAGAAATTACAATTTTAACATGAAGAAAGGCAGAAGAAATTACAATTTTAACATGAAGAAAGGCAGAAGAAATTACAATTTGAACATGAAGAAAGGCAGAAGAAATTACAATTTGAACATGAAGAAAGGCAGAAGAAATTACAATTTGAAAATGAAGAAAGGCAGAAGAAATTACAATTTGAACATGAAGAAAGGCAGAAGAAATTACAATTTGAACATGAAGAAAGGCAGAAGAAATTACAATTTGAACATGAAGAAAGGCAGAAGAAATTACAATTTTAACATAGAAAAATGCAGAAGAAATTACAATTTGAACATGAAGAAAGGCAGAAGAAATTACAATTTGAACATGAAGAAAGGCAGAAGAAATTACAATTTGAAAATGAAGAAAGGCAGAAGAAATTACAATTTGAACATGAAGAAAGGCAGAAGAAATTACAATTTTAACATAGAAAAATGCAGAAGAAATTACAATTTGAACATGAAGAAAGCCAGAAGAAATTATAATTTTAACATAGAAAAATGCAGAAGAAATTAAAATTTTAACAGGAAGAAAGGCAGAAGAAATTACAATTTTAACATGAAGAAATGCAGAAGAAATTACAATTTGAACATGAAGAAAGGCAGAAGAAATTACAATTTTAACATAGAAAAATGCAGAAGAAATTACAATTTGAACATGAAGAAAGGCAGAAGAAATTACAATTTGAACATGAAGAAAGGCAGAAGAAATTACAATTTGAACATGAAGAAAGGCAGAAGAAATTACAATTTGAACATGAAGAAAGGCAGAAGAAATTACAATTTGAACATGAAGAAAGGCAGAAGAAATTACAATTTGAACATGAAGAAAGGCAGAAGAAATTACAATTTGAACATGAAGAAAGGCAGAAGAAATTACAATTTGAACATGAAGAAAGGCAGAAGAAATTACAATTTTAACATAGAAAAATGCAGAAGAAATTACAATTTGAACATGAAGAAAGGCAGAAGAAATTACAATTTTAACATGAAGAAAGGCAGAAGAAATTACAATTTTAACATGAAGAAAGGCAGAAGAAATTACAATTTGAACATGAAGAAAGGCAGAAGAAATTACAATTTGAACATGAAGAAAGGCAGAAGAAATTACAATTTGAACATGAAGAAAGGCAGAAGAAATTACAATTTGAACATGAAGAAAGGCAGAAGAAATTACAATTTGAAAATGAAGAAAGGCAGAAGAAATTACAATTTGAACATGAAGAAAGGCAGAAGAAATTACAATTTTAACATAGAAAAATGCAGAAGAAATTACAATTTGAACATGAAGAAAGGCAGAAGAAATTACAATTTGAACATGAAGAAAGGCAGAAGAAATTACAATTTGAAAATGAAGAAAGGCAGAAGAAATTACAATTTGAACATGAAGAAAGGCAGAAGAAATTACAATTTTAACATAGAAAAATGCAGAAGAAATTACAATTTGAACATGAAGAAAGCCAGAAGAAATTATAATTTTAACATAGAAAAATGCAGAAGAAATTAAAATTTTAACAGGAAGAAAGGCAGAAGAAATTACAATTTTAACATGAAGAAAGGCAGAAGAAATTACAATTTGAACATGAAGAAAGGCAGAAGAAATTACAATTTTAACATAGAAAAATGCAGAAGAAATTACAATTTGAACATGAAGAAAGCCAGAAGAAATTATAATTTTAACATAGAAAAATGCAGAAGAAATTAAAATTTTAACAGGAAGAAAGGCAGAAGAAATTACAATTTTAACATGAAGAAAGGCAGAAGAAATTACAATTTGAACATGAAGAAAGGCAGAAGAAATTACAATTTTAACATAGAAAAATGCAGAAGAAATTACAATTTGAACATGAAGAAAGGCAGAAGAAATTACAATTTGAACATAAAGAAAGGCAGAAGAAATTACAATTTGTACATGAAGAAAGGCAGAAGAAATTACAATTTGAACATGAAGAAAGGCAGAAGAAATTACAATTTTAACATAGAAAAATGCAGAAGAAATTACAATTTGAACATGAAGAAAGGCAATAGAAATTACAATTTTAACATAGAAAAATGCAGAAGAAATTACAATTTGAACATGAAGAAAGGCAGAAGAAATTACAATTTTAACATGAAGAAAGGCAGAAGAAATTACAATTTTAACATAGAAAAATGCAGAAGAAATTACAATTTGAACATGAAGAAAGGCAGAAGAAATTACAATTTGAACATGAAGAAAGGCAGAAGAAATTACAATTTGAACATGAAGAAAGGCAGAAGAAATTACAATTTGAACATGAAGAAAGGCAGAAGAAATTACAATTTTAACATGAAGAAAGGCAGAAGAAATTACAATTTTAACATAGAAAAATGCAGAAGAAATTACAATTTGAACATGAAGAAAGGCAGAAGAAATTACAATTTGAACATGAAGAAAGGCAGAAGAAATTACAATTTGAACATGAAGAAAGGCAGAAGAAATTACAATTTGAACATGAAGAAAGGCAGAAGAAATTACAATTTGAACATGAAGAAAGGCAGAAGAAATTACAATTTTAACATGAAGAAAGGCAGAAGAAATTACAATTTTAACATAGAAAAATGCAGAAGAAATTACAATTTGAACATGAAGAAAGGCAGAAGAAATTACAATTTTAACAGGAAGAAAGGCAGAAGAAATTACAATTTTAACATGAAGAAAGGCAGAAGAAATTACAATTTGAACATGAAGAAAGGCAGAAGAAATTACAATTTTAACATAGAAAAATGCAGAAGAAATTACAATTTGAACATGAAGAAAGGCAGAAGAAATTACAATTTGAACATGAAGAAAGGCAGAAGAAATTACAATTTGAACATGAAGAAAGGCAGAAGAAATTACAATTTGAACATGAAGAAAGGCAGAAGAAATTACAATTTTAACATAGAAAAATGCAGAAGAAATTACAATTTGAACATGAAGAAAGGCAGAAGAAATTACAATTTTAACATGAAGAAAGGCAGAAGAAATTACAATTTTAACATGAAGAAAGGCAGAAGAAATTACAATTTGAACATGAAGAAAGGCAGAAGAAATTACAATTTGAACATGAAGAAAGGCAGAAGAAATTACAATTTGAAAATGAAGAAAGGCAGAAGAAATTACAATTTGAACATGAAGAAAGGCAGAAGAAATTACAATTTGAACATGAAGAAAGGCAGAAGAAATTAGAATTTGAACATGAAGAAAGGCAGAAGAAATTACAATTTTAACATAGAAAAATGCAGAAGAAATTACAATTTGAACATGAAGAAAGGCAGAAGAAATTACAATTTGAACATGAAGAAAGGCAGAAGAAATTACAATTTGAAAATGAAGAAAGGCAGAAGAAATTACAATTTGAACATGAAGAAAGGCAGAAGAAATTACAATTTTAACATAGAAAAATGCAGAAGAAATTACAATTTGAACATGAAGAAAGCCAGAAGAAATTATAATTTTAACATAGAAAAATGCAGAAGAAATTAAAATTTTAACAGGAAGAAAGGCAGAAGAAATTACAATTTTAACATGAAGAAATGCAGAAGAAATTACAATTTGAACATGAAGAAAGGCAGAAGAAATTACAATTTTAACATAGAAAAATGCAGAAGAAATTACAATTTGAACATGAAGAAAGGCAGAAGAAATTACAATTTGAACATGAAGAAAGGCAGAAGAAATTACAATTTGAACATGAAGAAAGGCAGAAGAAATTACAATTTGAACATGAAGAAAGGCAGAAGAAATTACAATTTGAACATGAAGAAAGGCAGAAGAAATTACAATTTGAACATGAAGAAAGGCAGAAGAAATTACAATTTGAACATGAAGAAAGGCAGAAGAAATTACAATTTGAACATGAAGAAAGGCAGAAGAAATTACAATTTTAACATAGAAAAATGCAGAAGAAATTACAATTTGAACATGAAGAAAGGCAGAAGAAATTACAATTTTAACATGAAGAAAGGCAGAAGAAATTACAATTTTAACATGAAGAAAGGCAGAAGAAATTACAATTTGAACATGAAGAAAGGCAGAAGAAATTACAATTTGAACATGAAGAAAGGCAGAAGAAATTACAATTTGAACATGAAGAAAGGCAGAAGAAATTACAATTTGAACATGAAGAAAGGCAGAAGAAATTACAATTTGAAAATGAAGAAAGGCAGAAGAAATTACAATTTGAACATGAAGAAAGGCAGAAGAAATTACAATTTTAACATAGAAAAATGCAGAAGAAATTACAATTTGAACATGAAGAAAGGCAGAAGAAATTACAATTTGAACATGAAGAAAGGCAGAAGAAATTACAATTTGAAAATGAAGAAAGGCAGAAGAAATTACAATTTGAACATGAAGAAAGGCAGAAGAAATTACAATTTTAACATAGAAAAATGCAGAAGAAATTACAATTTGAACATGAAGAAAGCCAGAAGAAATTATAATTTTAACATAGAAAAATGCAGAAGAAATTAAAATTTTAACAGGAAGAAAGGCAGAAGAAATTACAATTTTAACATGAAGAAAGGCAGAAGAAATTACAATTTGAACATGAAGAAAGGCAGAAGAAATTACAATTTTAACATAGAAAAATGCAGAAGAAATTACAATTTGAACATGAAGAAAGCCAGAAGAAATTATAATTTTAACATAGAAAAATGCAGAAGAAATTAAAATTTTAACAGGAAGAAAGGCAGAAGAAATTACAATTTTAACATGAAGAAAGGCAGAAGAAATTACAATTTGAACATGAAGAAAGGCAGAAGAAATTACAATTTTAACATAGAAAAATGCAGAAGAAATTACAATTTGAACATGAAGAAAGGCAGAAGAAATTACAATTTGAACATGAAGAAAGGCAGAAGAAATTACAATTTGAACATGAAGAAAGGCAGAAGAAATTACAATTTCAACATGAAGAAAGGCAGAAGAAATTACAATTTTAACATAGAAAAATGCAGAAGAAATTACAATTTGAACATGAAGAAAGGCAGAAGAAATTACAATTTTAACATAGAAAAATGCAGAAGTAATTACAATTTGAACATGAAGAAAGGCAGAAGAAATTACAATTTTAACATGAAGAAAGGCAGAAGAAATTACAATTTTAACATGGAAAAATGCAGAAGAAATTACAATTTGAACATGAAGAAAGGCAGAAGAAATTACAATTTGAACATGAAGAAAGGCAGAAGAAATTACAATTTGAACATGAAGAAAGGCAGAAGAAATTACAATTTGAACATGAAGAAAGGCAGAAGAAATTACAATTTTAACATGAAGAAAGGCAGAAGAAATTACAATTTTAACATAGAAAAATGCAGAAGAAATTACAATTTGAACATGAAGAAAGGCAGAAGAAATTACAATTTTAACATAGAAAAATGCAGAAGAAATTACAATTTGAACATGAAGAAAGGCAGAAGAAATTACAATTTTAACATGAAGAAAGGCAGAAGAAATTACAATTTGAACATGAAGAAAGGCAGAAGAAATTACAATTTGAACATGAAGAAAGGCAGAAGAAATTACAATTTGAACATGAAGAAAGGCAGAAGAAATTACAATTTTAACAGGAAGAAAGGCAGAAGAAATTACAATTTTAACATGAAGAAAGGCAGAAGAAATTACAATTTGAACATGAAGAAAGGCAGAAGAAATTACAATTTTAACATAGAAAAATGCAGAAGAAATTACAATTTGAACATGAAGAAAGGCAGAAGAAATTACAATTTGAACATGAAGAAAGGCAGAAGAAATTACAATTTGAACATGAAGAAAGGCAGAAGAAATTACAATTTGAACATGAAGAAAGGCAGAAGAAATTACAATTTGAACATGAAGAAAGGCAGAAGAAATTACAATTTGAACATGAAGAAAGGCAGAAGAAATTACAATTTGAACATGAAGAAAGGCAGAAGAAATTACAATTTGAACATGAAGAAAGGCAGAAGAAATTACAATTTTAACATGAAGAAAGGCAGAAGAAATTACAATTTTAACATGAAGAAAGGCAGAAGAAATTACAATTTGAACATGAAGAAAGGCAGAAGAAATTACAATTTGAACATGAAGAAAGGCAGAAGAAATTACAATTTTAACATGAAGAAAGGCAGAAGAAATTACAATTTGAACATGAAGAAAGGCAGAAGAAATTACAATTTTAACATAGAAAAATGCAGAAGAAATTACAATTTGAACATGAAGAAAGCCAGAAGAAATTATAATTTTAACATAGAAAAATGCAGAAGAAATTAAAATTTTAACAGGAAGAAAGGCAGAAGAAATTACAATTTTAACATGAAGAAAGGCAGAAGAAATTACAATTTTAACATAGAAAAATGCAGAAGAAATTACAAATTGAACATGAAGAAAGGCAGAAGAAATTACAATTTGAACATGAAGAAAGGCAGAAGAAATTACAATTTGAACATGAAGAAAGGCAGAAGAAATTACAATTTGAACATGAAGAAAGGCAGAAGAAATTACAATTTGAACATGAAGAAAGGCAGAAGAAATTACAATTTGAACATGAAGAAAGGCAGAAGAAATTACAATTTTAACATAGAAAAATGCAGAAGAAATTACAATTTGAACATGAAGAAAGGCAGAAGAAATTACAATTTGAACATGAAGAAAGGCAGAAGAAATTACAATTTGAACATGAAGAAAGGCAGAAGAAATTACAATTTGAACATGAAGAAAGGCAGAAGAAATTACAATTTTAACATAGAAAAATGCAGAAGAAATTACAATTTGAACATGAAGAAAGGCAGAAGAAATTACAATTTTAACATAGAAAAATGCAGAAGAAATTACAATTTGAACATGAAGAAAGGCAGAAGAAATTACAATTTTAACATGAAGAAAGGCAGAAGAAATTACAATTTTAACATAGAAAAATGCAGAAGAAATTACAATTTGAACATGAAGAAAGGCAGAAGAAATTACAATTTGAACATGAAGAAAGGCAGAAGAAATTACAATTTGAACACGAAGAAAGGCAGAAGAAATTACAATTTGAACATGAAGAAAGGCAGAAGAAATTACAATTTTAACATGAAGAAAGGCAGAAGAAATTACAATTTTAACATAGAAAAATGCAGAAGAAATTACAATTTGAACATGAAGAAAGGCAGAAGAAATTACAATTTTAACATAGAAAAATGCAGAAGAAATTACAATTTGAACATGAAGAAAGGCAGAAGAAATTACAATTTTAACATGAAGAAAGGCAGAAGAAATTACAATTTGAACATGAAGAAAGGCAGAAGAAATTACAATTTGAACATGAAGAAAGGCAGAAGAAATTACAATTTGAACATGAAGAAAGGCAGAAGAAATTACAATTTTAACATGAAGAAAGGCAGAAGAAATTACAATTTGAACATGAAGAAAGGCAGAAGAAATTACAATTTGAACATGAAGAAAGGCAGAAGAAATTACAATTTGAACATGAAGAAAGGCAGAAGAAATTACAATTTTAACATAGAAAAATGCAGAAGAAATTACAATTTGAACATGAAGAAAGGCAGAAGAAATTACAATTTTAACATAGAAAAATGCAGAAGAAATTACAATTTGAACATGAAGAAAGGCAGAAGAAATTACAATTTGAACATGAAGAAAGGCAGAAGAAATTACAATTTTAACATGAAGAAAGGCAGAAGAAATTACAATTTGAACATGAAGAAAGGCAGAAGAAATTACAATTTGAACATGAAGAAAGGCAGAAGAAATTACAATTTGAACATGAAGAAAGGCAGAAGAAATTACAATTTGAACATGAAGAAAGGCAGAAGAAATTACAATTTTAACATGAAGAAAGGCAGAAGAAATTACAATTTGAACATGAAGAAAGGCAGAAGAAATTACAATTTGAACATGAAGAAAGGCAGAAGAAATTACAATTTTAACATAGAAAAATGCAGAAGAAATTACAATTTGAACATGAAGAAAGGCAGAAGTAATTACAATTTGAACATGAAGAAAGGCAGAAGAAATTACAATTTTAACATGAAGAAAGGCAGAAGAAATTACAATTTTAACATAGAAAAATGCAGAAGAAATTACAATTTTAACATGAAGAAAGGCAGAAGAAATTACAATTTTAACATAGAAAAATGCAGAAGAAATTACAATTTTAACATGAAGAAAGGCAGAAGAAATTACAATTTTAACATAGAAAAATGCAGAAGAAATTACAATTTTAACATGAAGAAAGGCAGAAGAAATTACAATTTGAACATGAAGAAAGGCAGAAGAAATTACAATTTGAACATGAAGAAAGGCAGAAGAAATTACAATTTTAACATAGAAAAATGCAGAAGAAATTACAATTTGAACATGAAGAAAGGCAGAAGAAATTACAATTTTAACATAGAAAAATGCAGAAGAAATTACAATTTGAACATGAAGAAAGGCAGAAGAAATTACAATTTGAACATGAAGAAAGGCAGAAGAAATTACAATTTTAACATGAAGAAAGGCAGAAGAAATTACAATTTGAACATGAAGAAAGGCAGAAGAAATTACAATTTGAACATGAAGAAAGGCAGAAGAAATTACAATTTGAAAATGAAGAAAGGCAGAAGAAATTACAATTTGAACATGAAGAAAGGCAGAAGAAATTACAATTTGAACATGAAGAAAGGCAGAAGAAATTACAATTTGAACATGAAGAAAGGCAGAAGAAATTACAATTTTAACATAGAAAAATGCAGAAGAAATTACAATTTGAACATGAAGAAAGGCAGAAGAAATTACAATTTGAACATGAAGAAAGGCAGAAGAAATTACAATTTGAAAATGAAGAAAGGCAGAAGAAATTACAATTTGAACATGAAGAAAGGCAGAAGAAATTACAATTTTAACATAGAAAAATGCAGAAGAAATTACAATTTGAACATGAAGAAAGCCAGAAGAAATTATAATTTTAACATAGAAAAATGCAGAAGAAATTAAAATTTTAACAGGAAGAAAGGCAGAAGAAATTACAATTTTAACATGAAGAAAGGCAGAAGAAATTACAATTTGAACATGAAGAAAGGCAGAAGAAATTACAATTTTAACATAGAAAAATGCAGAAGAAATTACAATTTGAACATGAAGAAAGGCAGAAGAAATTACAATTTTAACATGAAGAAAGGCAGAAGAAATTACAATTTTAACATGAAGAAAGGCAGAAGAAATTACAATTTGAACATGAAGAAAGGCAGAAGAAATTACAATTTGAACATGAAGAAAGGCAGAAGAAATTACAATTTGAACATGAAGAAAGGCAGAAGAAATTACAATTTGAACATGAAGAAAGGCAGAAGAAATTACAATTTGAAAATGAAGAAAGGCAGAAGAAATTACAATTTGAACATGAAGAAAGGCAGAAGAAATTACAATTTTAACATAGAAAAATGCAGAAGAAATTACAATTTGAACATGAAGAAAGGCAGAAGAAATTACAATTTGAACATGAAGAAAGGCAGAAGAAATTACAATTTGAAAATGAAGAAAGGCAGAAGAAATTACAATTTGAACATGAAGAAAGGCAGAAGAAATTACAATTTTAACATAGAAAAATGCAGAAGAAATTACAATTTGAACATGAAGAAAGCCAGAAGAAATTATAATTTTAACATAGAAAAATGCAGAAGAAATTAAAATTTTAACAGGAAGAAAGGCAGAAGAAATTACAATTTTAACATGAAGAAAGGCAGAAGAAATTACAATTTGAACATGAAGAAAGGCAGAAGAAATTACAATTTTAACATAGAAAAATGCAGAAGAAATTACAATTTGAACATGAAGAAAGGCAGAAGAAATTACAATTTTAACATGAAGAAAGGCAGAAGAAATTACAATTTTAACATGAAGAAAGGCAGAAGAAATTACAATTTGAACATGAAGAAAGGCAGAAGAAATTACAATTTGAACATGAAGAAAGGCAGAAGAAATTACAATTTGAACATGAAGAAAGGCAGAAGAAATTACAATTTGAACATGAAGAAAGGCAGAAGAAATTACAATTTGAAAATGAAGAAAGGCAGAAGAAATTACAATTTGAACATGAAGAAAGGCAGAAGAAATTACAATTTTAACATAGAAAAATGCAGAAGAAATTACAATTTGAACATGAAGAAAGGCAGAAGAAATTACAATTTTAACATAGAAAAATGCAGAAGAAATTACAATTTGAACATGAAGAAAGCCAGAAGAAATTATAATTTTAACATAGAAAAATGCAGAAGAAATTAAAATTTTAACAGGAAGAAAGGCAGAAGAAATTACAATTTTAACATGAAGAAAGGCAGAAGAAATTACAATTTGAACATGAAGAAAGGCAGAAGAAATTACAATTTTAACATAGAAAAATGCAGAAGAAATTACAATTTGAACATGAAGAAAGGCAGAAGAAATTACAATTTTAACATGAAGAAAGGCAGAAGAAATTACAATTTTAACATGAAGAAAGGCAGAAGAAATTACAATTTGAACATGAAGAAAGGCAGAAGAAATTACAATTTGAACATGAAGAAAGGCAGAAGAAATTACAATTTGAACATGAAGAAAGGCAGAAGAAATTACAATTTGAACATGAAGAAAGGCAGAAGAAATTACAATTTGAAAATGAAGAAAGGCAGAAGAAATTACAATTTGAACATGAAGAAAGGCAGAAGAAATTACAATTTTAACATAGAAAAATGCAGAAGAAATTACAATTTGAACATGAAGAAAGGCAGAAGAAATTACAATTTGAACATGAAGAAAGGCAGAAGAAATTACAATTTGAAAATGAAGAAAGGCAGAAGAAATTACAATTTGAACATGAAGAAAGGCAGAAGAAATTACAATTTTAACATAGAAAAATGCAGAAGAAATTACAATTTGAACATGAAGAAAGCCAGAAGAAATTATAATTTTAACATAGAAAAATGCAGAAGAAATTAAAATTTTAACAGGAAGAAAGGCAGAAGAAATTACAATTTTAACATGAAGAAAGGCAGAAGAAATTACAATTTGAACATGAAGAAAGGCAGAAGAAATTACAATTTTAACATAGAAAAATGCAGAAGAAATTACAATTTGAACATGAAGAAAGCCAGAAGAAATTATAATTTTAACATAGAAAAATGCAGAAGAAATTAAAATTTTAACAGGAAGAAAGGCAGAAGAAATTACAATTTTAACATGAAGAAAGGCAGAAGAAATTACAATTTGAACATGAAGAAAGGCAGAAGAAATTACAATTTTAACATAGAAAAATGCAGAAGAAATTACAATTTGAACATGAAGAAAGGCAGAAGAAATTACAATTTGAACATGAAGAAAGGCAGAAGAAATTACAATTTGAACATGAAGAAAGGCAGAAGAAATTACAATTTGAACATGAAGAAAGGCAGAAGAAATTACAATTTTAACATAGAAAAATGCAGAAGAAATTACAATTTGAACATGAAGAAAGGCAGAAGAAATTACAATTTTAACATAGAAAAATGCAGAAGAAATTACAATTTGAACATGAAGAAAGGCAGAAGAAATTACAATTTTAACATGAAGAAAGGCAGAAGAAATTACAATTTTAACATAGAAAAATGCAGAAGAAATTACAATTTGAACATGAAGAAAGGCAGAAGAAATTACAATTTGAACATGAAGAAAGGCAGAAGAAATTACAATTTGAACATGAAGAAAGGCAGAAGAAATTACAATTTTAACATAGAAAAATGCAGAAGAAATTACAATTTGAACATGAAGAAAGGCAGAAGAAATTACAATTTTAACATAGAAAAATGCAGAAGAAATTACAATTTGAACATGAAGAAAGGCAGAAGAAATTACAATTTTAACATGAAGAAAGGCAGAAGAAATTACAATTTGAACATGAAGAAAGGCAGAAGAAATTACAATTTGAACATGAAGAAAGGCAGAAGAAATTACAATTTGAACATGAAGAAAGGCAGAAGAAATTACAATTTTAACAGGAAGAAAGGCAGAAGAAATTACAATTTTAACATGAAGAAAGGCAGAAGAAATTACAATTTGAACATGAAGAAAGGCAGAAGAAATTACAATTTTAACATAGAAAAATGCAGAAGAAATTACAATTTGAACATGAAGAAAGGCAGAAGAAATTACAATTTGAACATGAAGAAAGGCAGAAGAAATTACAATTTGAACATGAAGAAAGGCAGAAGAAATTACAATTTGAACATGAAGAAAGGCAGAAGAAATTACAATTTGAACATGAAGAAAGGCAGAAGAAATTACAATTTTAACATGAAGAAAGGCAGAAGAAATTACAATTTGAACATGAAGAAAGGCAGAAGAAATTACAATTTGAACATGAAGAAAGGCAGAAGAAATTACAATTTGAACATGAAGAAAGGCAGAAGAAATTACAATTTGAACATGAAGAAAGGCAGAAGAAATTACAATTTTAACATAGAAAAATGCAGAAGAAATTACAATTTGAACATGAAGAAAGGCAGAAGAAATTACAATTTTAACATAGAAAAATGCAGAAGAAATTACAATTTGAACATGAAGAAAGGCAGAAGAAATTACAATTTTAACATGAAGAAAGGCAGAAGAAATTACAATTTTAACATAGAAAAATGCAGAAGAAATTACAATTTGAACATGAAGAAAGGCAGAAGAAATTACAATTTTAACATGAAGAAAGGCAGAAGAAATTACAATTTGAAAATAGAAAAATGCAGAAGAAATTACAATTTGAACATGAAGAAAGGCAGAAGAAATTACAATTTGAACATGAAGAAAGGCAGAAGAAATTACAATTTGAACATGAAGAAAGGCAGAAGAAATTACAATTTGAACATGAAGAAAGGCAGAAGAAATTACAATTTGAACATGAAGAAAGGCAGAAGAAATTACAATTTGAACATGAAGAAAGGCAGAAGAAATTACAATTTTAACATAGAAAAATGCAGAAGAAATTACAATTTGAACATGAAGAAAGGCAGAAGAAATTACAATTTTAACATAGAAAAATGCAGAAGAAATTACAATTTGAACATGAAGAAAGGCAGAAGAAATTACAATTTTAACATGAAGAAAGGCAGAAGAAATTACAATTTGAACATGAAGAAAGGCAGAAGAAATTACAATTTGAACATGAAGAAAGGCAGAAGAAATTACAATTTGAACATGAAGAAAGGCAGAAGAAATTACAATTTGAACATGAAGAAAGGCAGAAGAAATTACAATTTTAACATGAAGAAAGGCAGAAGAAATTACAATTTGAACATGAAGAAAGGCAGAAGAAATTACAATTTGAAAATGAAGAAAGGCAGAAGAAATTACAATTTTAACATGAAGAAAGGCAGAAGAAATTACAATTTTAACATAGAAAAATGCAGAAGAAATTACAATTTGAACATGAAGAAAGGCAGAAGAAATTACAATTTGAACATGAAGAAAGGCAGAAGAAATTACAATTTTAACATAGAAAAATGCAGAAGAAATTACAATTTGAACATGAAGAAAGGCAGAAGAAATTACAATTTTAACATAGAAAAATACAGAAGAAATTACAATTTGAACATGAAGAAAGGCAGAAGAAATTACAATTTTAACATAGAAAAATGCAGAAGAAATTACAATTTGAACATGAAGAAAGGCAGAAGAAATTACAATTTTAACATAGAAAAATACAGAAGAAATTACAATTTGAACATGAAGAAAGGCAGAAGAAATTACAATTTTAACATAGAAAAATGCAGAAGAAATTACAATTTTAACAGGAAGAAAGGCAGAAGAAATTACAATTTTAACATGAAGAAAGGCAGAAGAAATTACAATTTGAACATGAAGAAAGGCAGAAGAAATTACAATTTGAACATGAAGAAAGGCAGAAGAAATTACAATTTGAACATGAAGAAAGGCAGAAGAAATTACAATTTGAACATGAAGAAAGGCAGAAGAAATTACAATTTGAACATGAAGAAAGGCAGAAGAAATTACAATTTGAAAATGAAGAAAGGCAGAAGAAATTACAATTTGAACATGAAGAAAGGCAGAAGAAATTACAATTTTAACATAGAAAAATGCAGAAGAAATTACAATTTGAACATGAAGAAAGGCAGAAGAAATTACAATTTTAACATAGAAAAATACAGAAGAAATTACAATTTGAACATGAAGAAAGGCAGAAGAAATTACAATTTGAACATGAAGAAAGGCAGAAGAAATTACAATTTGAAAATGAAGAAAGGCAGAAGAAATTACAATTTGAACATGAAGAAAGGCAGAAGAAATTACAATTTTAACATAGAAAAATGCAGAAGAAATTACAATTTGAACATGAAGAAAGGCAGAAGAAATTACAATTTTAACATGAAGAAAGGCAGAAGAAATTACAATTTGAACATGAAGAAAGGCAGAAGAAATTACAATTTGAACATGAAGAAAGGCAGAAGAAATTACAATTTTAACATGAAGAAAGGCAGAAGAAATTACAATTTGAACATGAAGAAAGGCAGAAGAAATTACAATTTGAACATGAAGAAAGGCAGAAGAAATTACAATTTGAACATGAAGAAAGGCAGAAGAAATTACAATTTGAACATGAAGAAAGGCAGAAGAAATTACAATTTTAACATAGAAAAATGCAGAAGAAATTACAATTTGAACATGAAGAAAGGCAGAAGAAATTACAATTTTAACATAGAAAAATGCAGAAGAAATTACAATTTGAACATGAAGAAAGGCAGAAGAAATTACAATTTTAACATGAAGAAAGGCAGAAGAAATTACAATTTTAACATAGAAAAATGCAGAAGAAATTACAATTTGAACATGAAGAAAGGCAGAAGAAATTACAATTTTAACATGAAGAAAGGCAGAAGAAATTACAATTTGAAAATAGAAAAATGCAGAAGAAATTACAATTTGAACATGAAGAAAGGCAGAAGAAATTACAATTTGAACATGAAGAAAGGCAGAAGAAATTACAATTTGAACATGAAGAAAGGCAGAAGAAATTACAATTTGAACATGAAGAAAGGCAGAAGAAATTACAATTTGAACATGAAGAAAGGCAGAAGAAATTACAATTTGAACATGAAGAAAGGCAGAAGAAATTACAATTTTAACATAGAAAAATGCAGAAGAAATTACAATTTGAACATGAAGAAAGGCAGAAGAAATTACAATTTTAACATAGAAAAATGCAGAAGAAATTACAATTTGAACATGAAGAAAGGCAGAAGAAATTACAATTTTAACATGAAGAAAGGCAGAAGAAATTACAATTTGAACATGAAGAAAGGCAGAAGAAATTACAATTTGAACATGAAGAAAGGCAGAAGAAATTACAATTTGAACATGAAGAAAGGCAGAAGAAATTACAATTTGAACATGAAGAAAGGCAGAAGAAATTACAATTTTAACATGAAGAAAGGCAGAAGAAATTACAATTTGAACATGAAGAAAGGCAGAAGAAATTACAATTTGAAAATGAAGAAAGGCAGAAGAAATTACAATTTTAACATGAAGAAAGGCAGAAGAAATTACAATTTTAACATAGAAAAATGCAGAAGAAATTACAATTTGAACATGAAGAAAGGCAGAAGAAATTACAATTTGAACATGAAGAAAGGCAGAAGAAATTACAATTTTAACATAGAAAAATGCAGAAGAAATTACAATTTGAACATGAAGAAAGGCAGAAGAAATTACAATTTTAACATAGAAAAATACAGAAGAAATTACAATTTGAACATGAAGAAAGGCAGAAGAAATTACAATTTTAACATAGAAAAATGCAGAAGAAATTACAATTTGAACATGAAGAAAGGCAGAAGAAATTACAATTTTAACATAGAAAAATACAGAAGAAATTACAATTTGAACATGAAGAAAGGCAGAAGAAATTACAATTTTAACATAGAAAAATGCAGAAGAAATTACAATTTTAACAGGAAGAAAGGCAGAAGAAATTACAATTTTAACATGAAGAAAGGCAGAAGAAATTACAATTTGAACATGAAGAAAGGCAGAAGAAATTACAATTTGAACATGAAGAAAGGCAGAAGAAATTACAATTTGAACATGAAGAAAGGCAGAAGAAATTACAATTTGAACATGAAGAAAGGCAGAAGAAATTACAATTTGAACATGAAGAAAGGCAGAAGAAATTACAATTTGAAAATGAAGAAAGGCAGAAGAAATTACAATTTGAACATGAAGAAAGGCAGAAGAAATTACAATTTTAACATAGAAAAATGCAGAAGAAATTACAATTTGAACATGAAGAAAGGCAGAAGAAATTACAATTTTAACATAGAAAAATACAGAAGAAATTACAATTTGAACATGAAGAAAGGCAGAAGAAATTACAATTTGAACATGAAGAAAGGCAGAAGAAATTACAATTTGAAAATGAAGAAAGGCAGAAGAAATTACAATTTGAACATGAAGAAAGGCAGAAGAAATTACAATTTTAACATAGAAAAATGCAGAAGAAATTACAATTTGAACATGAAGAAAGGCAGAAGAAATTACAATTTTAACATGAAGAAAGGCAGAAGAAATTACAATTTTAACATGAAGAAAGGCAGAAGAAATTACAATTTGAACATGAAGAAAGGCAGAAGAAATTACAATTTGAACATGAAGAAAGGCAGAAGAAATTACAATTTGAAAATGAAGAAAGGCAGAAGAAATTACAATTTGAACATGAAGAAAGGCAGAAGAAATTACAATTTGAAAATGAAGAAAGGCAGAAGAAATTACAATTTGAACATGAAGAAAGGCAGAAGAAATTACAATTTTAACATAGAAAAATGCAGAAGAAATTACAATTTGAACATGAAGAAAGCCAGAAGAAATTATAATTTTAACATAGAAAAATGCAGAAGAAATTAAAATTTTAACAGGAAGAAAGGCAGAAGAAATTACAATTTTAACATGAAGAAAGGCAGAAGAAATTACAATTTGAACATGAAGAAAGGCAGAAGAAATTACAATTTTAACATAGAAAAATGCAGAAGAAATTACAATTTGAACATGAAGAAAGGCAGAAGAAATTACAATTTGAACATGAAGAAAGCCAGAAGAAATTATAATTTTAACATAGAAAAATACAGAAGAAATTACAATTTGAACATGAAGAAAGGCAGAAGAAATTACAATTTTAACATAGAAAAATGCAGAAGAAATTACAATTTGAACATGAAGAAAGGCAGAAGAAATTACAATTTGAACATGATGAAAGGCAGAAGAAATTACAATTTTAACATGAAGAAAGGCAGAAGAAATTACAATTTGAACATGAAGAAAGGCAGAAGAAATTACAATTTGAACATGAAGAAAGGCAGAAGAAATTACAATTTGAACATGAAGAAAGGCAGAAGAAATTACAATTTGAACATGAAGAAAGGCAGAAGAAATTACAATTTTAACATGAAGAAAGGCAGAAGAAATTACAATTTGAACATGAAGAAAGGCAGAAGAAATTACAATTTGAACATGAAGAAAGGCAGAAGAAATTACAATTTGAACATGAAGAAAGGCAGAAGAAATTACAATTTGAACATGAAGAAAGGCAGAAGAAATTACAATTTGAACATGAAGAAAGGCAGAAGAAATTACAATTTTAACATAGAAAAATGCAGAAGAAATTACAATTTGAACATGAAGAAAGGCAGAAGAAATTACAATTTTAACATAGAAAAATGCAGAAGAAATTACAATTTGAACATGAAGAAAGGCAGAAGAAATTACAATTTTAACATGAAGAAAGGCAGAAGAAATTACAATTTTAACATGAAGAAAGGCAGAAGAAATTACAATTTGAACATGAAGAAAGGCAGAAGAAATTACAATTTGAACATGAAGAAAGGCAGAAGAAATTACAATTTGAACATGAAGAAAGGCAGAAGAAATTACAATTTTAACATGAAGAAAGGCAGAAGAAATTACAATTTGAACATGAAGAAAGGCAGAAGAAATTACAATTTGAACATGAAGAAAGGCAGAAGAAATTACAATTTGAACATGAAGAAAGGCAGAAGAAATTACAATTTGAACATGAAGAAAGGCAGAAGAAATTACAATTTGAACATGAAGAAAGGCAGAAGAAATTACAATTTTAACATGAAGAAAGGCAGAAGAAATTACAATTTGAACATGAAGAAAGGCAGAAGAAATTACAATTTGAACATGAAGAAAGGCAGAAGAAATTACAATTTGAACATGAAGAAAGGCAGAAGAAATTACAATTTGAACATGAAGAAAGGCAGAAGAAATTACAATTTTAACATAGAAAAATGCAGAAGAAATTACAATTTGAACATGAAGAAAGGCAGAAGAAATTACAATTTTAACATAGAAAAATGCAGAAGAAATTACAATTTGAACATGAAGAAAGGCAGAAGAAATTACAATTTGAACATGAAGAAAGGCAGAAGAAATTACAATTTGAACATGAAGAAAGGCAGAAGAAATTACAATTTTAACATGAAGAAAGGCAGAAGAAATTACAATTTGAACATGAAGAAAGGCAGAAGAAATTACAATTTGAACATGAAGAAAGGCAGAAGAAATTACAATTTGAACATGAAGAAAGGCAGAAGAAATTACAATTTTAACATAGAAAAATGCAGAAGAAATTACAATTTGAACATGAAGAAAGGCAGAAGAAATTACAATTTTAACATAGAAAAATGCAGAAGAAATTACAATTTGAACATGAAGAAAGGCAGAAGAAATTACAATTTTAACATGAAGAAAGGCAGAAGAAATTACAATTTTAACATGAAGAAAGGCAGAAGAAATTACAATTTGAACATGAAGAAAGGCAGAAGAAATTACAATTTGAACATGAAGAAAGGCAGAAGAAATTACAATTTGAACATTAAGAAAGGCAGAAGAAATTACAATTTTAACATGAAGAAAGGCAGAAGAAATTACAATTTGAAAATGAAGAAAGGCAGAAGAAATTACAATTTGAACATGAAGAAAGGCAGAAGAAATTACAATTTGAACATGAAGAAAGGCAGAAGAAATTACAATTTGAACATGAAGAAAGGCAGAAGAAATTACAATTTGAACATGAAGAAAGGCAGAAGAAATTACAATTTTAACATGAAGAAAGGCAGAAGAAATTACAATTTGAACATGAAGAAAGGCAGAAGAAATTACAATTTTAACATAGAAAAATGCAGAAGAAATTACAATTTGAACATGAAGAAAGGCAGAAGAAATTACAATTTGAACATGAAGAAAGGCAGAAGAAATTACAATTTGAACATGAAGAAAGGCAGAAGAAATTACAATTTGAACATGAAGAAAGGCAGAAGAAATTACAATTTTAACATAGAAAAATGCAGAAGAAATTACAATTTGAACATGAAGAAAGGCAGAAGAAATTACAATTTTAACATAGAAAAATGCAGAAGAAATTACAATTTGAACATGAAGAAAGGCAGAAGAAATTACAATTTGAACATGAAGAAAGGCAGAAGAAATTACAATTTGAACATGAAGAAAGGCAGAAGAAATTACAATTTTAACATGAAGAAAGGCAGAAGAAATTACAATTTGAACATGAAGAAAGGCAGAAGAAATTACAATTTGAACATGAAGAAAGGCAGAAGAAATTACAATTTTAACATGAAGAAAGGCAGAAGAAATTACAATTTGAACATGAAGAAAGGCAGAAGAAATTACAATTTTAACATAGAAAAATGCAGAAGAAATTACAATTTGAACATGAAGAAAGGCAGAAGAAATTACAATTTGAACATGAAGAAAGGCAGAAGAAATTACAATTTGAACATGAAGAAAGGCAGAAGAAATTACAATTTGAACATGAAGAAAGGCAGAAGAAATTACAATTTTAACATAGAAAAATGCAGAAGAAATTACAATTTGAACATGAAGAAAGGCAGAAGAAATTACAATTTTAACATAGAAAAATGCAGAAGAAATTACAATTTGAACATGAAGAAAGGCAGAAGAAATTACAATTTGAACATGAAGAAAGGCAGAAGAAATTACAATTTGAACATGAAGAAAGGCAGAAGAAATTACAATTTTAACATGAAGAAAGGCAGAAGAAATTACAATTTGAACATGAAGAAAGGCAGAAGAAATTACAATTTGAACATGAAGAAAGGCAGAAGAAATTACAATTTGAACATGAAGAAAGGCAGAAGAAATTACAATTTTAACATAGAAAAATGCAGAAGAAATTACAATTTGAACATGAAGAAAGGCAGAAGAAATTACAATTTTAACATAGAAAAATGCAGAAGAAATTACAATTTGAACATGAAGAAAGGCAGAAGAAATTACAATTTTAACATGAAGAAAGGCAGAAGAAATTACAATTTTAACATGAAGAAAGGCAGAAGAAATTACAATTTGAACATGAAGAAAGGCAGAAGAAATTACAATTTGAACATGAAGAAAGGCAGAAGAAATTACAATTTGAACATGAAGAAAGGCAGAAGAAATTACAATTTTAACATGAAGAAAGGCAGAAGAAATTACAATTTGAAAATGAAGAAAGGCAGAAGAAATTACAATTTGAACATGAAGAAAGGCAGAAGAAATTACAATTTGAACATGAAGAAAGGCAGAAGAAATTACAATTTGAACATGAAGAAAGGCAGAAGAAATTACAATTTGAACATGAAGAAAGGCAGAAGAAATTACAATTTTAACATGAAGAAAGGCAGAAGAAATTACAATTTGAACATGAAGAAAGGCAGAAGAAATTACAATTTGAACATGAAGAAAGGCAGAAGAAATTACAATTTGAACATGAAGAAAGGCAGAAGAAATTACAATTTGAACATGAAGAAAGGCAGAAGAAATTACAATTTTAACATAGAAAAATGCAGAAGAAATTACAATTTGAACATGAAGAAAGGCAGAAGAAATTACAATTTTAACATAGAAAAATGCAGAAGAAATTACAATTTGAACATGAAGAAAGGCAGAAGAAATTACAATTTTAACATGAAGAAAGGCAGAAGAAATTACAATTTTAACATAGAAAAATGCAGAAGAAATTACAATTTGAACATGAAGAAAGGCAGAAGAAATTACAATTTGAACATGAAGAAAGGCAGAAGAAATTACAATTTGAACATGAAGAAAGGCAGAAGAAATTACAATTTTAACATAGAAAAATGCAGAAGAAATTACAATTTGAACATGAAGAAAGGCAGAAGAAATTACAATTTTAACATAGAAAAATGCAGAAGAAATTACAATTTGAACATGAAGAAAGGCAGAAGAAATTACAATTTTAACATGAAGAAAGGCAGAAGAAATTACAATTTTAACATGAAGAAAGGCAGAAGAAATTACAATTTGAACATGAAGAAAGGCAGAAGAAATTACAATTTGAACATGAAGAAAGGCAGAAGAAATTACAATTTGAACATGAAGAAAGGCAGAAGAAATTACAATTTGAACATGAAGAAAGGCAGAAGAAATTACAATTTGAACATGAAGAAAGGCAGAAGAAATTACAATTTGAACATGAAGAAAGGCAGAAGAGATTACAATTTGAAAATGAAGAAAGGCAGAAGAAATTACAATTTGAACATGAAGAAAGGCAGAAGAAATTACAATTTTAACATAGAAAAATGCAGAAGAAATTACAATTTGAACATGAAGAAAGGCAGAAGAAATTACAATTTGAACATGAAGAAAGGCAGAAGAAATTACAATTTTAACATAGAAAAATGCAGAAGAAATTACAATTTGAACATGAAGAAAGGCAGAAGAAATAACAATTTTAACATAGAAAAATACAGAAGAAATTACAATTTGAACATGAAGAAAGGCAGAAGAAATTACAATTTTAACATAGAAAAATGCAGAAGAAATTACAATTTGAACATGAAGAAAGGCAGAAGAAATTACAATTTTAACATGAAGAAAGGCAGAAGAAATTACAATTTTAACATGAAGAAAGGCAGAAGAAATTACAATTTGAACATGAAGAAAGGCAGAAGAAATTACAATTTGAACATGAAGAAAGGCAGAAGAAATTACAATTTGAAAATGAAGAAAGGCAGAAGAAATTACAATTTGAACATGAAGAAAGGCAGAAGAAATTACAATTTGAAAATGAAGAAAGGCAGAAGAAATTACAATTTGAACATGAAGAAAGGCAGAAGAAATTACAATTTTAACATAGAAAAATGCAGAAGAAATTACAATTTGAACATGAAGAAAGGCAGAAGAAATTACAATTTGAACATGAAGAAAGGCAGAAGAAATTACAATTTGAACATGAAGAAAGGCAGAAGAAATTACAATTTGAAAATGAAGAAAGGCAGAAGAAATTACAATTTGAACATGAAGAAAGGCAGAAGAAATTACAATTTGAAAATGAAGAAAGGCAGAAGAAATTACAATTTGAACATGAAGAAAGGCAGAAGAAATTACAATTTTAACATAGAAAAAGGCAGAAGAAATTACAATTTGAACATGAAGAAAGGCAGAAGAAATTACAATTTTAACATAGAAAAATACAGAAGAAATTACAATTTGAACATGAAGAAAGGCAGAAGAAATTACAATTTTAACATGAAGAAAGGCAGAAGAAATTACAATTTGAACATGAAGAAAGGCAGAAGAAATTACAATTTGAAAATGAAGAAAGGCAGAAGAAATTACAATTTGAACATGAAGAAAGGCAGAAGAAATTACAATTTTAACATAGAAAAATGCAGAAGAAATTACAATTTTAACATGAAGAAAGGCAGAAGAAATTACAATTTTAACATGAAGAAAGGCAGAAGAAATTACAATTTGAACATGAAGAAAGGCAGAAGAAATTACAATTTGAACATGAAGAAAGGCAGAAGAAATTACAATTTGAAAATGAAGAAAGGCAGAAGAAATTACAATTTGAACATGAAGAAAGGCAGAAGAAATTACAATTTGAAAATGAAGAAAGGCAGAAGAAATTACAATTTGAACATGAAGAAAGGCAGAAGAAATTACAATTTTAACATAGAAAAATGCAGAAGAAATTACAATTTGAACATGAAGAAAGGCAGAAGAAATTACAATTTTAACATAGAAAAATACAGAAGAAATTACAATTTGAACATGTAGAAAGGCAGAAGAAATTACAATTTTAACATAGAAAAATGCAGAAGAAATTACAATTTGAACATGAAGAAAGGCAGAAGAAATTACAATTTTAACATGAAGAAAGGCAGAAGAAATTACAATTTTAACATGAAGAAAGGCAGAAGAAATTACAATTTGAACATGAAGAAAGGCAGAAGAAATTACAATTTGAACATGAAGAAAGGCAGAAGAAATTACAATTTGAAAATGAAGAAAGGCAGAAGAAATTACAATTTGAACATGAAGAAAGGCAGAAGAAATTACAATTTGAAAATGAAGAAAGGCAGAAGAAATTACAATTTGAACATGAAGAAAGGCAGAAGAAATTACAATTTTAACATAGAAAAATGCAGAAGAAATTACAATTTGAACATGAAGAAAGGCAGAAGAAATTACAATTTGAACATGAAGAAAGGCAGAAGAAATTACAATTTGAAAATGAAGAAAGGCAGAAGAAATTACAATTTGAACATGAAGAAAGGCAGAAGAAATTACAATTTTAACATAGAAAAATGCAGAAGAAATTACAATTTGAACATGAAGAAAGCCAGAAGAAATTATAATTTTAACATAGAAAAATGCAGAAGAAATTAAAATTTTAACAGGAAGAAAGGCAGAAGAAATTACAATTTGAACATGAAGAAAGGCAGAAGAAATTACAATTTGAACATGAAGAAAGGCAGAAGAAATTACAATTTTAACATAGAAAAATGCAGAAGAAATTACAATTTGAACATGAAGAAAGGCAGAAGAAATTACAATTTGAACATGAAGAAAGGCAGAAGAAATTGCAATTTTAACATGAAGGAAGGCAGAAGAAATTACAATTTGAACATGAAGAAAGGCAGAAGAAATTACAATTTGAACATGAAGAAAGGCAGAAGAAATTACAATTTGAACATGAAGAAAGGCAGAAGAAATTACAATTTGAACATGAAGAAAGGCAGAAGAAATTACAATTTTAACATAGAAAAATGCAGAAGAAATTACAATTTGAACATGAAGAAAGGCAGAAGAAATTACAATTTTAACATAGAAAAATACAGAAGAAATTACAATTTGAACATGAAGAAAGGCAGAAGAAATTACAATTTTAACATAGAAAAATGCAGAAGAAATTACAATTTGAACATGAAGAAAGGCAGAAGAAATTACAATTTGAACATGAAGAAAGGCAGAAGAAATTGCAATTTTAACATGAAGGAAGGCAGAAGAAATTACAATTTGAACATGAAGAAAGGCAGAAGAAATTACAATTTGAACATGAAGAAAGGCAGAAGAAATTACAATTTGAACATGAAGAAAGGCAGAAGAAATTACAATTTGAACATGAAGAAAGGCAGAAGAAATTACAATTTGAACATGAAGAAAGGCAGAAGAAATTACAATTTTAACATAGAAAAATGCAGAAGAAATTACAATTTGAACATGAAGAAAGGCAGAAGAAATTACAATTTTAACATAGAAAAATGCAGAAGAAATTACAATTTGAACATGAAGAAAGGCAGAAGAAATTACAATTTTAACATGAAGAAAGGCAGAAGAAATTACAATTTGAACATGAAGAAAGGCAGAAGAAATTACAATTTGAACATGAAGAAAGGCAGAAGAAATTACAATTTGAACATGAAGAAAGGCAGAAGAAATTACAATTTGAACATGAAGAAAGGCAGAAGAAATTACAATTTGAACATGAAGAAAGGCAGAAGAAATTACAATTTGAACATGAAGAAAGGCAGAAGAAATTACAATTTTAACATGAAGAAAGGCAGAAGAAATTACAATTTGAACATGAAGAAAGGCAGAAGAAATTACAATTTGAACATGAAGAAAGGCAGAAGAAATTACAATTTGAACATGAAGAAAGGCAGAAGAAATTACAATTTTAACATAGAAAAATGCAGAAGAAATTACAATTTGAACATGAAGAAAGGCAGAAGAAATTACAATTTTAACATAGAAAAATGCAGAAGAAATTACAATTTGAACATGAAGAAAGGCAGAAGAAATTACAATTTTAACATAGAAAAATGCAGAAGAAATTACAATTTGAACATGAAGAAAGGCAGAAGAAATTACAATTTTAACATGAAGAAAGGCAGAAGAAATTACAATTTTAACATGAAGAAAGGCAGAAGAAATTACAATTTGAACATGAAGAAAGGCAGAAGAAATTACAATTTGAACATGAAGAAAGGCAGAAGAAATTACAATTTGAACATGAAGAAAGGCAGAAGAAATTACAATTTTAACATGAAGAAAGGCAGAAGAAATTACAATTTGAACATGAAGAAAGGCAGAAGAAATTACAATTTGAACATGAAGAAAGGCAGAAGAAATTACAATTTGAACATGAAGAAAGGCAGAAGAAATTACAATTTTAACCAGAAGAAAGGCAGAAGAAATTACAATTTGAACATGAAGAAAGGCAGAAGAAATTACAATTTGAACATGAAGAAAGGCAGAAGAAATTACAATTTGAACATGAAGAAAGGCAGAAGAAATTACAATTTTAACATAGAAAAATGCAGAAGAAATTACAATTTGAACATGAAGAAAGGCAGAAGAAATTACAATTTTAACATAGAAAAATGCAGAAGAAATTACAATTTGAACATGAAGAAAGGCAGAAGAAATTACAATTTTAACATGAAGAAAGGCAGAAGAAATTACAATTTTAACATGAAGAAAGGCAGAAGAAATTACAATTTGAACATGAAGAAAGGCAGAAGAAATTACAATTTGAACATGAAGAAAGGCAGAAGAAATTACAATTTGAACATGAAGAAAGGCAGAAGAAATTACAATTTGAACATGAAGAAAGGCAGAAGAAATTACAATATGAACATGAAGAAAGGCAGAAGAAATTACAATTTTAACATGAAGAAAGGCAGAAGAAATTACAATTTGAACATGAAGAAAGGCAGAAGAAATTACAATTTGAACATGAAGAAAGGCAGAAGAAATTACAATTTGAACATGAAGAAAGGCAGAAGAAATTACAATTTTAACATAGAAAAATGCAGAAGAAATTACAATTTGAACATGAAGAAAGGCAGAAGAAATTACAATTTTAACATAGAAAAATGCAGAAGAAATTACAATTTGAACATGAAGAAAGGCAGAAGAAATTACAATTTTAACATGAAGAAAGGCAGAAGAAATTACAATTTTAACATGAAGAAAGGCAGAAGAAATTACAATTTGAACATGAAGAAAGGCAGAAGAAATTACAATTTGAACATGAAGAAAGGCAGAAGAAATTACAATTTGAACATGAAGAAAGGCAGAAGAAATTACAATTTTAACATGAAGAAAGGCAGAAGAAATTACAATTTGAACATGAAGAAAGGCAGAAGAAATTACAATTTGAACATGAAGAAAGGCAGAAGAAATTACAATTTGAACATGAAGAAAGGCAGAAGAAATTACAATTTGAACATGAAGAAAGGCAGAAGAAATTACAATTTGAACATGAAGAAAGGCAGAAGAAATTACAATTTTAACATAGAAAAATGCAGAAGAAATTACAATTTGAACATGAAGAAAGGCAGAAGAAATTACAATTTTAACATAGAAAAATGCAGAAGAAATTACAATTTGAACATGAAGAAAGGCAGAAGAAATTACAATTTTAACATGAAGAAAGGCAGAAGAAATTACAATTTTAACATGAAGAAAGGCAGAAGAAATTACAATTTGAACATGAAGAAAGGCAGAAGAAATTACAATTTGAACATGAAGAAAGGCAGAAGAAATTACAATTTGAAAATGAAGAAAGGCAGAAGAAATTACAATTTGAACATGAAGAAAGGCAGAAGAAATTACAATTTGAAAATGAAGAAAGGCTGAAGAAATTACAATTTGAACATGAAGAAAGGCAGAAGAAATTACAATTTTAACATAGAAAAATGCAGAAGAAATTACAATTTGAACATGAAGAAAGGCAGAAGAAATTACAATTTGAACATGAAGAAAGGCAGAAGAAATTACAATTTGAAAATGAAGAAAGGCAGAAGAAATTACAATTTGAACATGAAGAAAGGCAGAAGAAATTACAATTTTAACATAGAAAAATGCAGAAGAAATTACAATTTGAACATGAAGAAAGCCAGAAGAAATTATAATTTTAACATAGAAAAATGCAGAAGAAATTAAAATTTTAACAGGAAGAAAGGCAGAAGAAATTACAATTTTAACATGAAGAAAGGCAGAAGAAATTACAATTTGAACATGAAGAAAGGCAGAAGAAATTACAATTTTAACATAGAAAAATGCAGAAGAAATTACAATTTGAACATGAAGAAAGGCAGAAGAAATTACAATTTGAACATGAAGAAAGGCAGAAGAAATTACAATTTGAACATGAAGAAAGGCAGAAGAAATTACAATTTGAACATGAAGAAAGGCAGAAGAAATTACAATTTGAACATGAAGAAAGGCAGAAGAAATTACAATTTGAACATGAAGAAAGGCAGAAGAAATTACAATTTGAACATGAAGAAAGGCAGAAGAAATTACAATTTGAAATTGAAGAAAGGCAGAAGAAATTACAATTTGAACATGAAGAAAGGCAGAAGAAATTACAATTTGAACATGAAGAAAGGCAGAAGAAATTACAATTTGAACATGAAGAAAGGCAGAAGAAATTACAATTTGAACATGAAGAAAGGCAGAAGAAATTACAATTTGAACATGAAGAAAGGCAGAAGAAATTACAATTTGAACTTGAAGAAAGGCAGAAGAAATTACAATTTGAAAATGAAGAAAGGCAGAAGAAATTACAATTTGAACATGAAGAAAGGCAGAAGAAATTACAATTTTAACATAGAAAAATGCAGAAGAAATTACAATTTGAACATGAAGAAAGGCAGAAGAAATTACAATTTGAACATGAAGAAAGACAGAAGAAATTACAATTTGAAAATGAAGAAAGGCAGAAGAAATTACAATTTGAACATGAAGAAAGGCAGAAGAAATTACAATTTTAACATAGAAAAATGCAGAAGAAATTACAATTTGAACATGAAGAAAGGCAGAAGAAATTACAATTTGAACATGAAGAAAGGCAGAAGAAATTACAATTTGAACATGAAGAAAGGCAGAAGAAATTACAATTTGAACATGAAGAAAGGCAGAAGAAATTACAATTTGAACATGAAGAAAGGCAGAAGAAATTACAATTTGAACATGAAGAAAGGCAGAAGAAATTACAATTTGAACATGAAGAAAGGCAGAAGAAATTACAATTTGAACATGAAGAAAGGCAGAAGAAATTACAATTTGAACATGAAGAAAGGCAGAAGAAATTACAATTTGAACATGAAGAAAGGCAGAAGAAATTACAATTTGAACATGAAGAAAGGCAGAAGAAATTACAATTTGAACATGAAGAAAGGCAGAAGAAATTACAATTTGAACTTGAAGAAAGGCAGAAGAAATTACAATTTGAAAATGAAGAAAGGCAGAAGAAATTACAATTTGAACATGAAGAAAGGCAGAAGAAATTACAATTTTAACATAGAAAAATGCAGAAGAAATTACAATTTGAACATGAAGAAAGGCAGAAGAAATTACAATTTGAACATGAAGAAAGACAGAAGAAATTACAATTTGAAAATGAAGAAAGGCAGAAGAAATTACAATTTGAACATGAAGAAAGGCAGAAGAAATTACAATTTTAACATAGAAAAATGCAGAAGAAATTACAATTTGAACATGAAGAAAGCCAGAAGAAATTATAATTTTAACATAGAAAAATGCAGAAGAAATTAAAATTTTAACAGGAAGAAAGGCAGAAGAAATTACAATTTTAACATGAAGAAAGGCAGAAGAAATTACAATTTGAACATGAAGAAAGGCAGAAGAAATTACAATTTTAACATAGAAAAATGCAGAAGAAATTACAATTTGAACATGAAGAAAGGCAGAAGAAATTACAATTTGAACATGAAGAAAGGCAGAAGAAATTACAATTTGAACATGAAGAAAGGCAGAAGAAATTACAATTTGAACATGAAGAAAGGCAGAAGAAATTACAATTTGAACATGAAGAAAGGCAGAAGAAATTACAATTTGAACATGAAGAAAGGCAGAAGAAATTACAATTTGAACATGAAGAAAGGCAGAAGAAATTACAATTTGAACATGAAGAAAGGCAGAAGAAATTACAATTTTAACATGAAGAAAGGCAGAAGAAATTACAATTTGAACATGAAGAAAGGCAGAAGAAATTACAATTTGAACATGAAGAAAGGCAGAAGAAATTACAATTTGAACATGAAGAAAGGCAGAAGAAATTACAATTTGAACATGAAGAAAGGCAGAAGAAATTACAATTTTAACATAGAAAAATGCAGAAGAAATTACAATTTGAACATGAAGAAAGGCAGAAGAAATTACAATTTTAACATTGAAAAATGCAGAAGAAATTACAATTTGAACATGAAGAAAGGCAGAAGAAATTACAATTTTAACATGAAGAAAGGCAGAAGAAATTACAATTTTAACATGAAGAAAGGCAGAAGAAATTACAATTTTAACATGAAGAAAGGCAGAAGAAATTACAATTTTAACATGAAGAAAGGCAGAAGAAATTACAATTTTAACATGAAGAAAGGCAGAAGAAATTACAATTTTAACATGAAGAAAGGCAGAAGAAATTACAATTTTAACATGAAGAAAGGCAGAAGAAATTACAATTTGAACATGAAGAAAGGCAGAAGAAATTACAATTTTAACATGAAGAAAGGCAGAAGAAATTACAATTTGAACATGAAGAAAGGCAGAAGAAATTACAATTTGAACATGAAGAAAGGCAGAAGAAATTACAATTTGAACATGAAGAAAGGCAGAAGAAATTACAATTTGAACATGAAGAAAGGCAGAAGAAATTACAATTTTAACATAGAAAAATGCAGAAGAAATTACAATTTGAACATGAAGAAAGGCAGAAGAAATTACAATTTGAACATGAAGAAAGGCAGAAGAAATTACAATTTGAACATGAAGAAAGGCAGAAGAAATTATAATTTTAACATAGAAAAATGCAGAAGAAATTACAATTTGAACATGAAGAAAGGCAGAAGAAATTACAATTTTAACATAGAAAAATGCAGAAGAAATTACAATTTGAACATGAAGAAAGGCAGAAGAAATTACAATTTTAACATAGAAAAATGCAGAAGAAATTACAATTTGAACATGAAGAAAGGCAGAAGAAATTACAATTTGAACATGAAGAAAGGCAGAAGAAATTACAATTTTAACATAGAAAAATGCAGAAGAAATTACAATGTGAACATGAAGAAAGGCAGAAGAAATTACAATTTGAACATGAAGAAAGGCAGAAGAAATTACAATTTGAACATGAAGAAAGGCAGAAGAAATTACAATTTTAACATAGAAAAATGCAGAAGAAATTACAATTTGAACATAAAAATATGCAGAAGAAATTACAACTTGAACATGAAGAAAGGCAGAAGAAATTACAATTTTAACATAGAAAAATGCAGAAGAAATTACAATTTTAACATGAAGAAAGGCAGAAGAAATTACAATTTTAACATAGAAAAATGCAGAAGAAATTACAATTTGAACATGAAGAAAGGCAGAAGAAATTACAATTTTAACATGAAGAAAGGCAGAAGAAATTACAATTTGAACATGAAGAAAGGCAGAAGAAATTACAATTTGAACATGAAGAAAGGCAGAAGAAATTACAATTTTAACATGAAGAAAGGCAGAAGAAATTACAATTTGAACATGAAGAAAGGCAGAAGAAATTACAATTTGAACATGAAGAAAGGCAGAAGAAATTACAATTTGAACATGAAGAAAGGCAGAAGAAATTACAATTTGAACATGAAGAAAGGCAGAAGAAATTACAATTTGAACATGAAGAAAGGCAGAAGAAATTACAATTTGAACATGAAGAAAGGCAGAAGAAATTACAATTTGAACATGAAGAAAGGCAGAAGAAATTACAATTTGAACATGAAGAAAGGCAGAAGAAATTACAATTTTAACATAGAAAAATGCAGAAGAAATTACAATTTGAACATGAAGAAAGGCAGAAGAAATTACAATTTTAACATAGAAAAATGCAGAAGAAATTACAATTTGAACATGAAGAAAGGCAGAAGAAATTACAATTTGAACATGAAGAAAGGCAGAAGAAATTACAATTTGAACATGAAGAAAGGCAGAAGAAATTACAATTTGAACATGAAGAAAGGCAGAAGAAATTACAATTTTAACATGAAGAAAGGCAGAAGAAATTACAATTTTAACATAGAAAAATGCAGAAGAAATTACAATTTGAACATGAAGAAAGGCAGAAGAAATTACAATTTTAACATAGAAAAATGCAGAAGAAATTACAATTTGAACATGAAGAAAGGCAGAAGAAATTACAATTTTAACATGAAGAAAGGCAGAAGAAATTACAATTTTAACATGAAGAAAGGCAGAAGAAATTACAATTTTAACATGAAGAAAGGCAGAAGAAATTACAATTTTAACATGAAGAAAGGCAGAAGAAATTACAATTTGAAAATGAAGAAAGGCAGAAGAAATTACAATTTTAACATGAAGAAAGGCAGAAGAAATTACAATTTTAACATGAAGAAAGGCAGAAGAAATTACAATTTGAACATGAAGAAAGGCAGAAGAAATTACAATTTTAACATGAAGAAAGGCAGAAGAAATTACAATTTGAACATGAAGAAAGGCAGAAGAAATTACAATTTGAACATGAAGAAAGGCAGAAGAAATTACAATTTGAACATGAAGAAAGGCAGAAGAAATTACAATTTGAACATGAAGAAAGGCAGAAGAAATTACAATTTGAACATGAAGAAAGGCAGAAGAAATTACAATTTGAACATGAAGAAAGGCAGAAGAAATTACAATTTGAACATGAAGAAAGGCAGAAGACATTACAATTTGAACATGAAGAAAGGCAGAAGAAATTACAATTTTAACATAGAAAAATGCAGAAGAAATTACAATTTGAACATGAAGAAAGGCAGAAGAAATTACAATTTGAACATGAAGAAAGGCAGAAGAAATTACAATTTGAACATGAAGAAAGGCAGAAGAAATTACAATTTTAACATAGAAAAATGCAGAAGAAATTACAATTTGAACATGAAGAAAGGCAGAAGAAATTACAATTTTAACATAGAAAAATGCAGAAGAAATTACAATTTGAACATGAAGAAAGGCAGAAGAAATTACAATTTGAACATGAAGAAAGGCAGAAGAAATTACAATTTGAAAATGAAGAAAGGCAGAAGAAATTACAATTTGAACATGAAGAAATGCAGAAGAAATTACAATTTGAACATGAAGAAAGGCAGAAGAAATTACAATTTGAACATGAAGAAAGGCAGAAGAAATTACAATTTTAACATAGAAAAATGCAGAAGAAATTACAATGTGAACATGAAGAAAGGCAGAAGAAATTACAATTTGAACATGAAGAAAGGCAGAAGAAATTACAATTTGAACATGAAGAAAGGCAGAAGAAATTACAATTTGAACATGAAGAAAGGCAGAAGAAATTACAATTTGAACATGAAGAAAGGCAGAAGAAATTACAATTTTAACATAGAAAAATGCAGAAGAAATTACAATTTGAACATGAAAATATGCAGAAGAAATTACAATTTGAACATGAAGAAAGGCAGAAGAAATTACAATTTTAACATAGAAAAATGCAGAAGAAATTACAATTTTAACATGAAGAAAGGCAGAAGAAATAACAATTTTAACATAGAAAAATGCAGAAGAAATTACAATTTGAACATGAAGAAAGGCAGAAGAAATTACAATTTTAACATGAAGAAAGGCAGAAGAAATTACAATTTGAACATGAAGAAAGGCAGAAGAAATTACAATTTGAACATGAAGAAAGGCAGAAGAAATTACAATTTGAACATGAAGAAAGGCAGAAGAAATTACAATTTTAACTTGAAGAAAGGCAGAAGAAATTACAATTTGAACATGAAGAAAGGCAGAAGAAATTACAATTTGAAAATGAAGAAAGGCAGAAGAAATTACAATTTGAACATGAAGAAAGGCAGAAGAAATTACAATTTTAACATAGAAAAATGCAGAAGAAATTACAATTTGAACATGAAGAAAGGCAGAAGAAATTACAATTTTAACATAGAAAAATACAGAAGAAATTACAATTTGAAAATGAAGAAAGGCAGAAGAAATTACAATTTTAACATAGAAAAATGCAGAAGAAATTACAATTTGAACATGAAGAAAGGCAGAAGAAATTACAATTTTAACATGAAGAAAGGCAGAAGAAATTACAATTTTAACATGAAGAAAGGCAGAAGAAATTACAATTTGAACATGAAGAAAGGCAGAAGAAATTACAATTTGAACATGAAGAAAGGCAGAAGAAATTACAATTTGAAAATGAAGAAAGGCAGAAGAAATTACAATTTGAACATGAAGAAAGGCAGAAGAAATTACAATTTGAACATGAAGAAAGGCAGAAGAAATTACAATTTGAACATGAAGAAAGGCAGAAGAAATTACAATTTTAACATAGAAAAATGCAGAAGAAATTACAATTTGAACATGAAGAAAGCCAGAAGAAATTATAATTTTAACATAGAAAAATGCAGAAGAAATTAAAATTTTAACAGGAAGAAAGGCAGAAGAAATTACAATTTTAACATGAAGAAAGGCAGAAGAAATTACAATTTGAACATGAAGAAAGGCAGAAGAAATTACAATTTTAACATAGAAAAATGCAGAAGAAATTACAATTTGAACATGAAGAAAGCCAGAAGAAATTATAATTTTAACATAGAAAAATGCAGAAGAAATTAAAATTTTAACAGGAAGAAAGGCAGAAGAAATTACAATTTTAACATGAAGAAAGGCAGAAGAAATTACAATTTGAACATGAAGAAAGGCAGAAGAAATTACAATTTTAACATAGAAAAATGCAGAAGAAATTACAATTTGAACATGAAGAAAGGCAGAAGAAATTACAATTTGAACATGAAGAAAGGCAGAAGAAATTACAATTTGAACATGAAGAAAGGCAGAAGAAATTACAATTTGAACATGAAGAAAGGCAGAAGAAATTACAATTTTAACATGAAGAAAGGCAGAAGAAATTACAATTTGAACATGAAGAAAGGCAGAAGAAATTACAATTTGAACATGAAGAAAGGCAGAAGAAATTACAATTTGAACATGAAGAAAGGCAGAAGAAATTACAATTTGAACATGAAGAAAGGCAGAAGAAATTACAATTTTAACATAGAAAAATGCAGAAGAAATTACAATTTGAACATGAAGAAAGGCAGAAGAAATTACAATTTTAACATAGAAAAATGCAGAAGAAATTACAATTTGAACATGAAGAAAGGCAGAAGAAATTACAATTTTAACATGAAGAAAGGCAGAAGAAATTACAATTTTAACATAGAAAAATGCAGAAGAAATTACAATTTGAACATGAAGAAAGGCAGAAGAAATTACAATTTGAACATGAAGAAAGGCAGAAGAAATTACAATTTTAACATAGAAAAATGCAGAAGAAATTACAATTTGAACATGAAGAAAGGCAGAAGAAATTACAATTTTAACATAGAAAAATGCAGAAGAAATTACAATTTGAACATGAAGAAAGGCAGAAGAAATTACAATTTTAACATAGAAAAATGCAGAAGAAATTACAATTTGAACATGAAGAAAGGCAGAAGAAATTACAATTTGAACATGAAGAAAGGCAGAAGAAATTACAATTTGAACATGAAGAAAGGCAGAAGAAATTACAATTTTAACATAGAAAAATGCAGAAGAAATTACAATTTGAACATGAAGAAAGGCAGAAGAAATTACAATTTTAACATAGAAAAATGCAGAAGAAATTACAATTTTAACATGAAGAAAGGCAGAAGAAATTACAATTTTAACATAGAAAAATGCAGAAGAAATTACAATTTGAACATGAAGAAAGGCAGAAGAAATTACAATTTGAACATGAAGAAAGGCAGAAGAAATTACAATTTTAACATGAAGAAAGGCAGAAGAAATTACAATTTGAACATGAAGAAAGGCAGAAGAAATTACAATTTGAACATGAAGAAAGGCAGAAGAAATTACAATTTGAACATGAAGAAAGGCAGAAGAAATTACAATTTGAACATGAAGAAAGGCAGAAGAAATTACAATTTGAAAATGAAGAAAGGCAGAAGAAATTACAATTTGAACATGAAGAAAGGCAGAAGAAATTACAATTTTAACATAGAAAAATGCAGAAGAAATTACAATTTGAACATGAAGAAAGCCAGAAGAAATTATAATTTTAACATAGAAAAATGCAGAAGAAATTAAAATTTTAACAGGAAGAAAGGCAGAAGAAATTACAATTTTAACATGAAGAAAGGCAGAAGAAATTACAATTTGAACATGAAGAAAGGCAGAAGAAATTACAATTTTAACATAGAAAAATGCAGAAGAAATTACAATTTGAACATGAAGAAAGCCAGAAGAAATTATAATTTTAACATAGAAAAATGCAGAAGAAATTAAAATTTTAACAGGAAGAAAGGCAGAAGAAATTACAATTTTAACATGAAGAAAGGCAGAAGAAATTACAATTTGAACATGAAGAAAGGCAGAAGAAATTACAATTTTAACATAGAAAAATGCAGAAGAAATTACAATTTGAACATGAAGAAAGGCAGAAGAAATTACAATTTGAACATGAAGAAAGGCAGAAGAAATTACAATTTGAACATGAAGAAAGGCAGAAGAAATTACAATTTGAACATGAAGAAAGGCAGAAGAAATTACAATTTTAACATGAAGAAAGGCAGAAGAAATTACAATTTGAACATGAAGAAAGGCAGAAGAAATTACAATTTGAACATGAAGAAAGGCAGAAGAAATTACAATTTGAACATGAAGAAAGGCAGAAGAAATTACAATTTGAACATGAAGAAAGGCAGAAGAAATTACAATTTTAACATAGAAAAATGCAGAAGAAATTACAATTTGAACATGAAGAAAGGCAGAAGAAATTACAATTTTAACATAGAAAAATGCAGAAGAAATTACAATTTGAACATGAAGAAAGGCAGAAGAAATTACAATTTTAACATGAAGAAAGGCAGAAGAAATTACAATTTTAACATAGAAAAATGCAGAAGAAATTACAATTTGAACATGAAGAAAGGCAGAAGAAATTACAATTTGAACATGAAGAAAGGCAGAAGAAATTACAATTTTAACATAGAAAAATGCAGAAGAAATTACAATTTGAACATGAAGAAAGGCAGAAGAAATTACAATTTTAACATAGAAAAATGCAGAAGAAATTACAATTTGAACATGAAGAAAGGCAGAAGAAATTACAATTTTAACATAGAAAAATGCAGAAGAAATTACAATTTGAACATGAAGAAAGGCAGAAGAAATTACAATTTGAACATGAAGAAAGGCAGAAGAAATTACAATTTGAACATGAAGAAAGGCAGAAGAAATTACAATTTTAACATGAAGAAAGGCAGAAGAAATTACAATTTGAACATGAAGAAAGGCAGAAGAAATTACAATTTGAACATGAAGAAAGGCAGAAGAAATTACAATTTTAACATGAAGAAAGGCAGAAGAAATTACAATTTTAACATAGAAAAATGCAGAAGAAATTACAATTTGAACATGAAGAAAGGCAGAAGAAATTACAATTTTAACATAGAAAAATGCAGAAGAAATTACAATTTGAACATGAAGAAAGGCAGAAGAAATTACAATTTTAACATAGAAAAATGCAGAAGAAATTACAATTTGAACATGAAGAAAGGCAGAAGAAATTACAATTTGAACATGAAGAAAGGCAGAAGAAATTACAATTTTAACATAGAAAAATGCAGAAGAAATTACAATTTGAACATGAAGAAAGGCAGAAGAAATTACAATTTTAACATAGAAAAATGCAGAAGAAATTACAATTTGAACATGAAGAAAGGCAGAAGAAATTACAATTTTAACATAGAAAAATGCAGAAGAAATTACAATTTGAACATGAAGAAAGGCAGAAGAAATTACAATTTGAACATGAAGAAAGGCAGAAGAAATTACAATTTGAACATGAAGAAAGGCAGAAGAAATTACAATTTGAACATGAAGAAAGGCAGAAGAAATTACAATTTGAACATGAAGAAAGGCAGAAGAAATTACAATTTGAACATGAAGAAAGGCAGAAGAAATTACAATTTTAACATGAAGAAAGGCAGAAGAAATTACAATTTTAACATAGAAAAATGCAGAAGAAATTACAATTTGAACATGAAGAAAGGCAGAAGAAATTACAATTTTAACATAGAAAAATGCAGAAGAAATTACAATTTGAACATGAAGAAAGGCAGAAGAAATTACAATTTTAACATAGAAAAATGCAGAAGAAATTACAATTTGAACATGAAGAAAGGCAGAAGAAATTACAATTTGAACATGAAGAAAGGCAGAAGAAATTACAATTTTAACATAGAAAAATGCAGAAGAAATTACAATTTTAACATGAAGAAAGGCAGAAGAAATTACAATTTGAACATGAAGAAAGGCAGAAGAAATTACAATTTTAACATAGAAAAATGCAGAAGAAATTACAATTTGAACATGAAGAAAGGCAGAAGAAATTACAATTTTAACATAGAAAAATGCAGAAGAAATTACAATTTGAACATGAAGAAAGGCAGAAGAAATTACAATTTGAACATGAAGAAAGGCAGAAGAAATTACAATTTTAACATAGAAAAATGCAGAAGAAATTACAATTTGAACATGAAAATATGCAGAAGAAATTACAATTTGAACATGAAGAAAGGCAGAAGAAATTACAATTTTAACATAGAAAAATGCAGAAGAAATTACAATTTTAACATGAAGAAAGGCAGAAGAAATTACAATTTTAACATAGAAAAATGCAGAAGAAATTACAATTTGAACATGAAGAAAGGCAGAAGAAATTACAATTTTAACATGAAGAAAGGCAGAAGAAATTACAATTTGAACATGAAGAAAGGCAGAAGAAATTACAATTTGAACATGAAGAAAGGCAGAAGAAATTACAATTTGAACATGAAGAAAGGCAGAAGAAATTACAATTTGAACATGAAGAAAGGCAGAAGAAATTACAATTTGAACATGAAGAAAGGCAGAAGAAATTACAATTTGAAAATGAAGAAAGGCAGAAGAAATTACAATTTGAACATGAAGAAAGGCAGAAGAAATTACAATTTTAACATAGAAAAATGCAGAAGAAATTACAATTTGAACATGAAGAAAGGCAGAAGAAATTACAATTTTAACATAGAAAAATACAGAAGAAATTACAATTTGAACATGAAGAAAGGCAGAAGAAATTACAATTTTAACATAGAAAAATGCAGAAGAAATTACAATTTGAACATGAAGAAAGGCAGAAGAAATTACAATTTTAACATGAAGAAAGGCAGAAGAAATTACAATTTTAACATGAAGAAAGGCAGAAGAAATTACAATTTGAACATGAAGAAAGGCAGAAGAAATTACAATTTGAACATGAAGAAAGGCAGAAGAAATTACAATTTGAAAATGAAGAAAGGCAGAAGAAATTACAATTTGAACATGAAGAAAGGCAGAAGAAATTACAATTTGAAAATGAAGAAAGGCAGAAGAAATTACAATTTGAACATGAAGAAAGGCAGAAGAAATTACAATTTTAACATAGAAAAATGCAGAAGAAATTACAATTTGAACATGAAGAAAGGCAGAAGAAATTACAATTTGAACATGAAGAAAGGCAGAAGAAATTACAATTTGAAAATGAAGAAAGGCAGAAGAAATTACAATTTGAACATGAAGAAAGGCAGAAGAAATTACAATTTTAACATAGAAAAATGCAGAAGAAATTACAATTTGAACATGAAGAAAGGCAGAAGAAATTACAATTTGAACATGAAGAAAGGCAGAAGAAATTACAATTTTAACATGAAGAAAGGCAGAAGAAATTACAATTTGAACATGAAGAAAGGCAGAAGAAATTACAATTTGAACATGAAGAAAGGCAGAAGAAATTACAATTTGAAAATGAAGAAAGGCAGAAGAAATTACAATTTGAACATGAAGAAAGGCAGAAGAAATTACAATTTTAACATAGAAAAATGCAGAAGAAATTACAATTTTAACATAGAAAAATGCAGAAGAAATTACAATTTGAACATGAAGAAAGGCAGAAGAAATTACAATTTTAACATAGAAAAATGCAGAAGAAATTACAATTTGAACATGAAGAAAGGCAGAAGAAATTACAATTTGAACATGAAGAAAGGCAGAAGAAATTACAATTTTAACATGAAGAAAGGCAGAAGAAATTACAATTTGAACATGAAGAAAGGCAGAAGAAATTACAATTTGAACATGAAGAAAGGCAGAAGAAATTACAATTTTAACATGAAGAAAGGCAGAAGAAATTACAATTTTAACATGAAGAAAGGCAGAAGAAATTACAATTTGAAAATGAAGAAAGGCAGAAGAAATTACAATTTGAACATGAAGAAAGGCAGAAGAAATTACAATTTTAACATAGAAAAATGCAGAAGAAATTACAATTTGAACATGAAGAAAGGCAGAAGAAATTACAATTTTAACATGAAGAAAGGCAGAAGAAATTACAATTTGAACATGAAGAAAGGCAGAAGAAATTACAATTTGAACATGAAGAAAGGCAGAAGAAATTACAATTTGAACATGAAGAAAGCCAGAAGAAATTATAATTTTAACATAGAAAAATGCAGAAGAAATTAAAATTTTAACAGGAAGAAAGGCAGAAGAAATTACAATTTTAACATGAAGAAAGGCAGAAGAAATTACAATTTGAACATGAAGAAAGGCAGAAGAAATTACAATTTTAACATAGAAAAATGCAGAAGAAATTACAATTTGAACATGAAGAAAGGCAGAAGAAATTACAATTTTAACATAGAAAAATGCAGAAGAAATTACAATTTGAACATGAAGAAAGCCAGAAGAAATTATAATTTTAACATAGAAAAATGCAGAAGAAATTAAAATTTTAACAGGAAGAAAGGCAGAAGAAATTACAATTTTAACATGAAGAAAGGCAGAAGAAATTACAATTTGAACATGAAGAAAGGCAGAAGAAATTACAATTTTAACATAGAAAAATGCAGAAGAAATTACAATTTGAACATGAAGAAAGGCAGAAGAAATTACAATTTGAACATGAAGAAAGGCAGAAGAAATTACAATTTGAACATGAAGAAAGGCAGAAGAAATTACAATTTGAACATGAAGAAAGGCAGAAGAAATTACAATTTGAACATTAAGAAAGGCAGAAGAAATTACAATTTGAACATGAAGAAAGGCAGAAGAAATTACAATTTGAACATGAAGAAAGGCAGAAGAAATTACAATTTGAACATGAAGAAAGGCAGAAGAAATTACAATTTTAACATGAAGAAAGGCAGAAGAAATTACAATTTGAACATGAAGAAAGGCAGAAGAAATTACAATTTGAACATGAAGAAAGGCAGAAGAAATTACAATTTGAACATGAAGAAAGGCAGAAGAAATTACAATTTTAACATGAAGAAAGGCAGAAGAAATTACAATTTTAACATAGAAAAATGCAGAAGAAATTACAATTTGAACATGAAGAAAGGCAGAAGAAATTACAATTTTAACATGAAGAAAGGCAGAAGAAATTACAATTTTAACATAGAAAAATGCAGAAGAAATTACAATTTGAACATGAAGAAAGGCAGAAGAAATTACAATTTGAACATGAAGAAAGGCAGAAGAAATTACAATTTGAACATGAAGAAAGGCAGAAGAAATTACAATTTTAACATAGAAAAATGCAGAAGAAATTACAATTTGAACATGAAGAAAGGCAGAAGAAATTACAATTTTAACATAGAAAAATGCAGAAGAAATTACAATTTGAACATGAAGAAAGGCAGAAGAAATTACAATTTTAACATAGAAAAATGCAGAAGAAATTACAATTTGAACATGAAGAAAGGCAGAAGAAATTACAATTTGAACATGAAGAAAGGCAGAAGAAATTACAATTTTAACATGAAGAAAGGCAGAAGAAATTACAATTTTAACATAGAAAAATGCAGAAGAAATTACAATTTGAACATGAAGAAAGGCAGAAGAAATTACAATTTGAACATGAAGAAAGGCAGAAGAAATTACAATTTTAACATAGAAAAATGCAGAAGAAATTACAATTTGAACATGAAGAAAGGCAGAAGAAATTACAATTTGAACATGAAGAAAGGCAGAAGAAATTACAATTTGAACATGAAGAAAGGCAGAAGAAATTACAATTTGAACATGAAGAAAGGCAGAAGAAATTACAATTTGAACATGAAGAAAGGCAGAAGAAATTACAATTTGAACATGAAGAAAGGCAGAAGAAATTACAATTTTAACATAGAAAAATGCAGAAGAAATTACAATTTGAACATGAAGAAAGGCAGAAGAAATTACAATTTTAACATAGAAAAATGCAGAAGAAATTACAATTTGAACATGAAGAAAGGCAGAAGAAATTACAATTTTAACATGAAGAAAGGCAGAAGAAATTACAATTTTAACATGAAGAAAGGCAGAAGAAATTACAATTTGAACATGAAGAAAGGCAGAAGAAATTACAATTTGAACATGAAGAAAGGCAGAAGAAATTACAATTTGAAAATGAAGAAAGGCAGAAGAAATTACAATTTGAACATGAAGAAAGGCAGAAGAAATTACAATTTGAAAATGAAGAAAGGCAGAAGAAATTACAATTTGAACATGAAGAAAGGCAGAAGAAATTACAATTTTAACATAGAAAAATGCAGAAGAAATTACAATTTGAACATGAAGAAAGGCAGAAGAAATTACAATTTGAACATGAAGAAAGGCAGAAGAAATTACAATTTGAAAATGAAGAAAGGCAGAAGAAATTACAATTTGAACATGAAGAAAGGCAGAAGAAATTACAATTTTAACATAGAAAAATGCAGAAGAAATTACAATTTGAACATGAAGAAAGCCAGAAGAAATTATAATTTTAACATAGAAAAATGCAGAAGAAATTAAAATTTTAACAGGAAGAAAGGCAGAAGAAATTACAATTTTAACATGAAGAAAGGCAGAAGAAATTACAATTTGAACATGAAGAAAGGCAGAAGAAATTACAATTTTAACATAGAAAAATGCAGAAGAAATTACAATTTGAACATGAAGAAAGCCAGAAGAAATTATAATTTTAACATAGAAAAATGCAGAAGAAATTAAAATTTTAACAGGAAGAAAGGCAGAAGAAATTACAATTTTAACATGAAGAAAGGCAGAAGAAATTACAATTTGAACATGAAGAAAGGCAGAAGAAATTACAATTTTAACATAGAAAAATGCAGAAGAAATTACAATTTGAACATGAAGAAAGGCAGAAGAAATTACAATTTTAACATAGAAAAATGCAGAAGAAATTACAATTTTAACATGAAGAAAGGCAGAAGAAATTATAATTTGAACATGAAGAAAGGCAGAAGAAATTACAATTTGAACATGAAGAAAGGCAGAAGAAATTACAATTTGAACATGAAGAAAGGCAGAAGAAATTACAATTTGAACATGAAGAAAGGCAGAAGAAATTACAATTTGAACATGAAGAAAGGCAGAAGAAATTACAATTTGAACATGAAGAAAGGCAGAAGAAATTACAATTTGAACATGAAGAAAGGCAGAAGAAATTACAATTTGAACATGAAGAAAGGCAGAAGAAATTACAATTTGAACATGAAGAAAGGCAGAAGAAATTACAATTTTAACATGAAGAAAGGCAGAAGAAATTACAATTTGAACATGAAGAAAGGCAGAAGAAATTACAATTTGAACATGAAGAAAGGCAGAAGAAATTACAATTTGAACATGAAGAAAGGCAGAAGAAATTACAATTTGAACATGAAGAAAGGCAGAAGAAATTACAATTTTAACATGAAGAAAGGCAGAAGAAATTACAATTTTAACATAGAAAAATGCAGAAGAAATTACAATTTGAACATGAAGAAAGGCAGAAGAAATTACAATTTAAACATGAAGAAAGGCAGAAGAAATTACAATTTTAACATAGAAAAATGCAGAAGAAATTACAATTTGAACATGAAGAAAGGCAGAAGAAATTACAATTTGAACATGAAGAAAGGCAGAAGAAATTACAATTTGAACATGAAGAAAGGCAGAAGAAATTACAATTTTAACATAGAAAAATGCAGAAGAAATTACAATTTGAACATGAAGAAAGGCAGAAGAAATTACAATTTTAACATAGAAAAATGCAGAAGAAATTACAATTTGAACATGAAGAAAGCCAGAAGAAATTATAATTTTAACATAGAAAAATGCAGAAGAAATTACAATTTTAACATAGAAAAATGCAGAAGAAATTAAAATTTTAACAGGAAGAAAGGCAGAAGAAATTACAATTTTAACATGAAGAAAGGCAGAAGAAATTACAATTTGAACATGAAGAAAGGCAGAAGAAATTACAATTTTAACATAGAAAAATGCAGAAGAAATTACAATTTGAACATGAAGAAAGGCAGAAGAAATTACAATTTGAACATGAAGAAAGGCAGAAGAAATTACAATTTGAACATGAAGAAAGGCAGAAGAAATTACAATTTGAACATGAAGAAAGGCAGAAGAAATTACAATTTTAACATAGAAAAATGCAGAAGAAATTACAATTTGAACATGAAGAAAGGCAGAAGAAATTACAATTTTAACATAGAAAAATGCAGAAGAAATTACAATTTGAACATGAAGAAAGCCAGAAGAAATTATAATTTTAACATAGAAAAATGCAGAAGAAATTACAATTTTAACATAGAAAAATGCAGAAGAAATTAAAATTTTAACAGGAAGAAAGGCAGAAGAAATTACAATTTTAACATGAAGAAAGGCAGAAGAAATTACAATTTGAACATGAAGAAAGGCAGAAGAAATTACAATTTTAACATAGAAAAATGCAGAAGAAATTACAATTTGAACATGAAGAAAGGCAGAAGAAATTACAATTTGAACATGAAGAAAGGCAGAAGAAATTACAATTTGAACATGAAGAAAGGCAGAAGAAATTACAATTTGAACATGAAGAAAGGCAGAAGAAATTACAATTTGAACATGAAGAAAGGCAGAAGAAATTACAATTTGAACATGAAGAAAGGCAGAAGAAATTACAATTTGAACATGAAGAAAGGCAGAAGAAATTACAATTTGAACATGAAGAAAGGCAGAAGAAATTACAATTTGAACATGAAGAAAGGCAGAAGAAATTACAATTTGAACATGAAGAAAGGCAGAAGAAATTACAATTTGAACATGAAGAAAGGCAGAAGAAATTACAATTTTAACATAGAAAAATGCAGAAGAAATTACAATTTGAACATGAAGAAAGGCAGAAGAAATTACAATTTTAACATAGAAAAATGCAGAAGAAATTACAATTTGAACATGAAGAAAGGCAGAAGAAATTACAATTTGAACATGAAGAAAGGCAGAAGAAATTACAATTTGAACATGAAGAAAGGCAGAAGAAATTACAATTTGAACATGAAGAAAGGCAGAAGAAATTACAATTTTAACATGAAGAAAGGCAGAAGAAATTACAATTTGAACATGAAGAAAGGCAGAAGAAATTACAATTTGAACATGAAGAAAGGCAGAAGAAATTACAATTTGAACATGAAGAAAGGCAGAAGAAATTACAATTTGAACATGAAGAAAGGCAGAAGAAATTACAATTTGAACATGAAGAAAGGCAGAAGAAATTACAATTTTAACATGAAGAAAGGCAGAAGAAATTACAATTTGAACATGAAGAAAGGCAGAAGAAATTACAATTTGAACATGAAGAAAGGCAGAAGAAATTACAATTTTAACATAGAAAAATGCAGAAGAAATTACAATTTGAACATGAAGAAAGGCAGAAGAAATTACAATTTTAACATAGAAAAATGCAGAAGAAATTACAATTTGAACATGAAGAAAGGCAGAAGAAATTACAATTTTAACATAGAAAAATGCAGAAGAAATTACAATTTGAACATGAAGAAAGGCAGAAGAAATTACAATTTTAACATAGAAAAATGCAGAAGAAATTACAATTTGAACATGAAGAAAGGCAGAAGAAATTACAATTTGAACATGAAGAAAGGCAGAAGAAATTACAATTTGAACATGAAGAAAGGCAGAAGAAATTACAATTTTAACATAGAAAAATGCAGAAAAAATTACAATTTGAACATGAAGAAAGGCAGAAGAAATTACAATTTTAACATAGAAAAATGCAGAAGAAATTACAATTTGAACATGAAGAAAGGCAGAAGAAATTACAATTTGAACATGAAGAAAGGCAGAAGAAATTACAATTTTAACATAGAAAAATGCAGAAGAAATTACAATGTGAACATGAAGAAAGGCAGAAGAAATTACAATTTGAACATGAAGAAAGGCAGAAGAAATTACAATTTTAACATAGAAAAATGCAGAAGAAATTACAATTTTAACATAGAAAAATGCAGAAGAAATTACAATTTGAACATGAAGAAAGGCAGAAGAAATTACAATTTGAACATGAAGAAAGGCAGAAGAAATTACAATTTTAACATAGAAAAATGCAGAAGAAATTACAATGTGAACATGAAGAAAGGCAGAAGAAATTACAATTTGAACATGAAGAAAGGCAGAAGAAATTACAATTTGAACATGAAGAAAGGCAGAAGAAATTACAATTTGAACATGAAGAAAGGCAGAAGAAATTACAATTTTAACATGAAGAAAGGCAGAAGAAATTACAATTTTAACATAGAAAAATGCAGAAAAAATTACAATTTGAACATGAAGAAAGGCAGAAGAAATTACAATTTTAACATAGAAAAATGCAGAAGAAATTACAATTTGAACATGAAGAAAGGCAGAAGAAATTACAATTTTAACATAGAAAAATGCAGAAGAAATTACAATTTGAACATGAAGAAAGGCAGAAGAAATTACAATTTGAACATGAAGAAAGGCAGAAGAAATTACAATTTTAACATAGAAAAATGCAGAAGAAATTACAATGTGAACATGAAGAAAGGCAGAAGAAATTACAATTTGAACATGAAGAAAGGCAGAAGAAATTACAATTTGAACATGAAGAAAGGCAGAAGAAATTACAATTTGAACATGAAGAAAGGCAGAAGAAATTACAATTTTAACATAGAAAAATGCAGAAGAAATTACAATGTAAACATGAAGAAAGGCAGAAGAAATTACAATTTGAACATGAAGAAAGGCAGAAGAAATTACAATTTGAACATGAAGAAAGGCAGAAGAAATTACAATTTGAACATGAAGAAAGGCAGAAGAAATTACAATTTTAACATAGAAAAATGCAGAAGAAATTACAATTTGAACATGAAAATATGCAGAAGAAATTACAATTTGAACATGAAGAAAGGCAGAAGAAATTACAATTTTATCATAGAAAAATGCAGAAGAAATTACAATTTGAACATGAAGAAAGGCAGAAGAAATTACAATTTGAACATGAAGAAAGGCAGAAGAAATTACAATTTTAACATAGAAAAATGCAGAAGAAATTACAATTTGAACATGAAGAAAGGCAGAAGAAATTACAATTTTAACATAGAAAAATGCAGAAGAAATTACAATTTGAACATGAAGAAAGGCAGAAGAAATTACAATTTGAACATGAAGAAAGGCAGAAGAAATTACAATTTTAACATAGAAAAATGCAGAAGAAATTACAATGTGAACATGAAGAAAGGCAGAAGAAATTACAATTTGAACATGAAGAAAGGCAGAAGAAATTACAATTTGAACATGAAGAAAGGCAGAAGAAATTACAATTTGAACATGAAGAAAGGCAGAAGAAATTACAATTTGAACATGAAGAAAGGCAGAAGAAATTACAATTTTAACATAGAAAAATGCAGAAAAAATTACAATTTGAACATGAAGAAAGGCAGAAGAAATTACAATTTTAACATAGAAAAATGCAGAAGAAATTACAATTTGAACATGAAGAAAGGCAGAAGAAATTACAATTTTAACATAGAAAAATGCAGAAGAAATTACAATTTGAACATGAAGAAAGGCAGAAGAAATTACAATTTGAACATGAAGAAAGGCAGAAGAAATTACAATTTTAACATAGAAAAATGCAGAAGAAATTACAATGTGAACATGAAGAAAGGCAGAAGAAATTACAATTTGAACATGAAGAAAGGCAGAAGAAATTACAATTTGAACATGAAGAAAGGCAGAAGAAATTACAATTTGAACATGAAGAAAGGCAGAAGAAATTACAATTTTAACATAGAAAAATGCAGAAGAAATTACAATGTGAACATGAAGAAAGGCAGAAGAAATTACAATTTGAACATGAAGAAAGGCAGAAGAAATTACAATTTGAACATGAAGAAAGGCAGAAGAAATTACAATTTGAACATGAAGAAAGGCAGAAGAAATTACAATTTTAACATAGAAAAATGCAGAAGAAATTACAATTTGAACATGAAAATATGCAGAAGAAATTACAATTTGAACATGAAGAAAGGCAGAAGAAATTACAATTTTATCATAGAAAAATGCAGAAGAAATTACAATTTTAACATGAAGAAAGGCAGAAGAAATTACAATTTTAACATAGAAAAATGCAGAAGAAATTACAATTTGAACATGAAGAAAGGCAGAAGAAATTACAATTTTAACATAGAAAAATGCAGAAGAAATTACAATTTGAACATGAAGAAAGGCAGAAGAAATTACAATTTTAACATAGAAAAATGCAGAAGAAATTACAATTTGAACATGAAGAAAGGCAGAAGAAATTACAATTTGAACATGAAGAAAGGCAGAAGAAATTACAATTTTAACATAGAAAAATACAGAAGAAATTACAATTTGAACATGAAAATATGCAGAAGAAATTACAATTTGAACATGAAGAAAGGCAGAAGAAATTACAATTTTAAAATAGAAAAATGCAGAAGAAATTACAATTTTAACATGAAGAAAGGCAGAAGAAATTACAATTTTAACATAGAAAAATGCAGAAGAAATTACAATTTGAACATGAAGAAAGGCAGAAGAAATTACAATTTTAACATAGAAAAATGCAGAAGAAATTACAATTTGAACATGAAGAAAGGCAGAAGAAATTACAATTTTAACATAGAAAAATGCAGAAGAAATTACAATTTGAACATGAAGAAAGGCAGAAGAAATTACAATTTGAACATGAAGAAAGGCAGAAGAAATTACAATTTTAACATAGAAAAATGCAGAAGAAATTACAATTTGAACATGAAGAAAGGCAGAAGAAATTACAATTTGAACATGAAGAAAGGCAGAAGAAATTACAATTTGAACATGAAGAAAGGCAGAAGAAATTACAATTTGAACATGAAGAAAGGCAGAAGAAATTACAATTTTAACATAGAAAAATGCAGAAGAAATTACAATTTGAACATGAAGAAAGCCAGAAGAAATTATAATTTTAACATAGAAAAATGCAGAAGAAATTAAAATTTTAACAGGAAGAAAGGCAGAAGAAATTACAATTTTAACATGAAGAAAGGCAGAAGAAATTACAATTTGAACATGAAGAAAGGCAGAAGAAATTACAATTTTAACATAGAAAAATGCAGAAGAAATTACAATTTGAACATGAAGAAAGCCAGAAGAAATTATAATTTTAACATAGAAAAATGCAGAAGAAATTAAAATTTTAACAGGAAGAAAGGCAGAAGAAATTACAATTTTAACATGAAGAAAGGCAGAAGAAATTACAATTTGAACATGAAGAAAGGCAGAAGAAATTACAATTTTAACATAGAAAAATGCAGAAGAAATTACAATTTGAACATGAAGAAAGGCAGAAGAAATTACAATTTGAACATGAAGAAAGGCAGAAGAAATTACAATTTGAACATGAAGAAAGGCAGAAGAAATTACAATTTGAACATGAAGAAAGGCAGAAGAAATTACAATTTTAACATGAAGAAAGGCAGAAGAAATTACAATTTGAACATGAAGAAAGGCAGAAGAAATTACAATTTGAACATGAAGAAAGGCAGAAGAAATTACAATTTGAACATGAAGAAAGGCAGAAGAAATTACAATTTGAACATGAAGAAAGGCAGAAGAAATTACAATTTTAACATAGAAAAATGCAGAAGAAATTACAATTTGAACATGAAGAAAGGCAGAAGAAATTACAATTTTAACATAGAAAAATGCAGAAGAAATTACAATTTGAACATGAAGAAAGGCAGAAGAAATTACAATTTTAACATGAAGAAAGGCAGAAGAAATTACAATTTTAACATAGAAAAATGCAGAAGAAATTACAATTTGAACATGAAGAAAGGCAGAAGAAATTACAATTTGAACATGAAGAAAGGCAGAAGAAATTACAATTTGAACATGAAGAAAGGCAGAAGAAATTACAATTTTAACATAGAAAAATGCAGAAGAAATTACAATTTGAACATGAAGAAAGGCAGAAGAAATTACAATTTTAACATAGAAAAATGCAGAAGAAATTACAATTTGAACATGAAGAAAGGCAGAAGAAATTACAATTTTAACATAGAAAAATGCAGAAGAAATTACAATTTGAACATGAAGAAAGGCAGAAGAAATTACAATTTGAACATGAAGAAAGGCAGAAGAAATTACAATTTTAACATAGAAAAATGCAGAAGAAATTACAATGTGAACATGAAGAAAGGCAGAAGAAATTACAATTTGAACATGAAGAAAGGCAGAAGAAATTACAATTTGAACATGAAGAAAGGCAGAAGAAATTACAATTTGAACATGAAGAAAGGCAGAAGAAATTACAATTTGAACATGAAGAAAGGCAGAAGAAATTACAATTTTAACATAGAAAATGCAGAAGAAATTACAATTTGAACATGAAGAAAGGCAGAAGAAATTACAATTTTAACATAGAAAAATGCAGAAGAAATTACAATTTGAACATGAAGAAAGGCAGAAGAAATTACAATTTGAACATGAAGAAAGGCAGAAGAAATTACAATTTGAACATGAAGAAAGGCAGAAGAAATTACAATTTGAACATGAAGAAAGGCAGAAGAAATTACAATTTGAACATGAAGAAAGGCAGAAGAAATTACAATTTGAAAATGAAGAAAGGCAGAAGAAATTACAATTTGAACATGAAGAAAGGCAGAAGAAATTACAATTTGAAAATGAAGAAAGGCAGAAGAAATTACAATTTGAACATGAAGAAAGGCAGAAGAAATTACAATTTTAACATAGAAAAATGCAGAAGAAATTACAATTTGAACATGAAGAAAGGCAGAAGAAATTACAATTTGAACATGAAGAAAGGCAGAAGAAATTACAATTTGAAAATGAAGAAAGGCAGAAGAAATTACAATTTGAACATGAAGAAAGGCAGAAGAAATTACAATTTTAACATAGAAAAATGCAGAAGAAATTACAATTTGAACATGAAGAAAGCCAGAAGAAATTATAATTTTAACATAGAAAAATGCAGAAGAAATTAAAATTTTAACAGGAAGAAAGGCAGAAGAAATTACAATTTTAACATGAAGAAAGGCAGAAGAAATTACAATTTGAACATGAAGAAAGGCAGAAGAAATTACAATTTTAACATAGAAAAATGCAGAAGAAATTACAATTTGAACATGAAGAAAGGCAGAAGAAATTACAATTTTAACATAGAAAAATGCAGAAGAAATTACAATTTGAACATGAAGAAAGGCAGAAGAAATTACAATTTGAACATGAAGAAAGGCAGAAGAAATTACAATTTTAACATAGAAAAATGCAGAAGAAATTACAATTTGAACATGAAAATATGCAGAAGAAATTACAATTTGAACATGAAGAAAGGCAGAAGAAATTACAATTTTAACATAGAAAAATGCAGAAGAAATTACAATTTTAACATGAAGAAAGGCAGAAGAAATTACAATTTTAACATAGAAAAATGCAGAAGAAATTACAATTTGAACATGAAGAAAGCCAGAAGAAATTACAATTTTAACATGAAGAAAGGCAGAAGAAATTACAATTTGAACATGAAGAAAGGCAGAAGAAATTACAATTTGAACATGAAGAAAGGCAGAAGAAATTACAATTTGAACATGAAGAAAGGCAGAAGAAATTACAATTTGAACATGAAGAAAGGCAGAAGAAATTACAATTTTAACATGAAGAAAGGCAGAAGAAATTACAATTTGAAAATGAAGAAAGGCAGAAGAAATTACAATTTGAACAGGAAGAAAGGCAGAAGAAATTACAATTTTAACATAGAAAAATGCAGAAGAAATTACAATTTGAACATGAAGAAAGGCAGAAGAAATTACAATTTGAACATGAAGAAAGGCAGAAGAAATTACAATTTTAACATAGAAAAATGCAGAAGAAATTACAATTTGAACATGAAGAAAGGCAGAAGAAATTACAATTTGAACATGAAGAAAGGCAGAAGAAATTACAATTTGAAAATGAAGAAAGGCAGAAGAAATTACAATTTGAACATGAAGAAAGGCAGAAGAAATTACAATTTTAACATAGAAAAATGCAGAAGAAATTACAATTTTAACATGAAGAAAGGCAGAAGAAATTACAATTTGAACATGAAGAAAGGCAGAAGAAATTACAATTTGAACATGAAGAAAGGCAGAAGAAATTACAATTTGAACATGAAGAAAGGCAGAAGAAATTACAATTTGAACATGAAGAAAGGCAGAAGAAATTACAATTTTAACATAGAAAAATGCAGAAGAAATTACAATTTGAACATGAAGAAAGGCAGAAGAAATTACAATTTTAACATAGAAAAATGCAGAAGAAATTACAATTTGAACATGAAGAAAGGCAGAAGAAATTACAATTTGAATATGAAGAAAGGCAGAAGAAATTACAATTTGAACATGAAGAAAGGCAGAAGAAATTACAATTTGAACATGAAGAAAGGCAGAAGAAATTACAATTTGAAAATGAAGAAAGGCAGAAGAAATTACAATTTGAACATGAAGAAAGGCAGAAGAAATTACAATTTGAAAATGAAGAAAGGCAGAAGAAATTACAATTTGAACATGAAGAAAGGCAGAAGAAATTACAATTTTAACATAGAAAAATGCAGAAGAAATTACAATTTGAACATGAAGAAAGGCAGAAGAAATTACAATTTGAACATGAAGAAAGGCAGAAGAAATTACAATTTGAAAATGAAGAAAGGCAGAAGAAATTACAATTTGAACATGAAGAAAGGCAGAAGAAATTACAATTTTAACATAGAAAAATGCAGAAGAAATTACAATTTGAACATGAAGAAAGCCAGAAGAAATTATAATTTTAACATAGAAAAATGCAGAAGAAATTAAAATTTTAACAGGAAGAAAGGCAGAAGAAATTACAATTTTAACATGAAGAAAGGCAGAAGAAATTACAATTTGAACATGAAGAAAGGCAGAAGAAATTACAATTTTAACATAGAAAAATGCAGAAGAAATTACAATTTGAACATGAAGAAAGGCAGAAGAAATTACAATTTGAACATGAAGAAAGGCAGAAGAAATTACAATTTGAACATGAAGAAAGGCAGAAGAAATTACAATTTGAACATGAAGAAAGGCAGAAGAAATTACAATTTTAACATGAAGAAAGGCAGAAGAAATTACAATTTGAAAATGAAGAAAGGCAGAAGAAATTACAATTTGAACATGAAGAAAGGCAGAAGAAATTACAATTTGAACATGAAGAAAGGCAGAAGAAATTACAATTTTAACATAGAAAAATGCAGAAGAAATTACAATTTGAACATGAAGAAAGGCAGAAGAAATTACAATTTTAACATAGAAAAATGCAGAAGAAATTACAATTTGAACATGAAGAAAGGCAGAAGAAATTACAATTTTAACATGAAGAAAGGCAGAAGAAATTACAATTTTAACATAGAAAAATGCAGAAGAAATTACAATTTGAACATGAAGAAAGGCAGAAGAAATTACAATTTGAACATGAAGAAAGGCAGAAGAAATTACAATTTGAACATGAAGAAAGGCAGAAGAAATTACAATTTTATCATAGAAAAATGCAGAAGAAATTACAATTTGAACATGAAGAAAGGCAGAAGAAATTACAATTTTAACATAGAAAAATGCAGAAGAAATTACAATTTGAACATGAAGAAAGGCAGAAGAAATTACAATTTTAACATAGAAAAATGCAGAAGAAATTACAATTTGAACATGAAGAAAGGCAGAAGAAATTACAATTTTAACATAGAAAAATGCAGAAGAAATTACAATTTTAACATGAAGAAAGGCAGAAGAAATTACAATTTTAACATGAAGAAAGGCAGAAGAAATTACAATTTTAACATAGAAAAATGCAGAAGAAATTACAATTTGAACATGAAGAAAGGTAGAAGAAATTACAATTTGAACATGAAGAAAGGCAGAAGAAATTACAATTTTAACATAGAAAAATGCAGAAGAAATTACAATGTGAACATGAAGAAAGGCAGAAGAAATTACAATTTGAACATGAAGAAAGGCAGAAGAAATTACAATTTGAACATGAAGAAAGGCAGAAGAAATTACAATTTGAACATGAAGAAAGGCAGAAGAAATTACAATTTGAACATGAAGAAAGGCAGAAGAAATTACAATTTTAACATAGAAAAATGCAGAAGAAATTACAATTTGAACATGAAGAAAGGCAGAAGAAATTACAATTTTAACATAGAAAAATGCAGAAGAAATTACAATTTGAACATGAAGAAAGGCAGAAGAAATTACAATTTGAACATGAAGAAATGCAGAAGAAATTACAATTTGAACATGAAGAAAGGCAGAAGAAATTACAATTTGAACATGAAGAAAGGCAGAAGAAATTACAATTTGAACATGAAGAAAGGCAGAAGAAATTACAATTTGAACATGAAGAAAGGCAGAAGAAATTACAATTTGAAAATGAAGAAAGGCAGAAGAAATTACAATTTTAACATGAAGAAAGGCAGAAGAAATTACAATTTGAAAATGAAGAAAGGCAGAAGAAATTACAATTTGAACATGAAGAAAGGCAGAAGAAATTACAATTTTAACATAGAAAAATGCAGAAGAAATTACAATTTGAACATGAAGAAAGGCAGAAGAAATTACAATTTGAACATGAAGAAAGGCAGAAGAAATTACAATTTTAACATGAAGAAAGACAGAAGAAATTACAATTTGAACATGAAGAAAGGCAGAAGAAATTACAATTTTAACATAGAAAAATGCAGAAGAAATTACAATTTGAACATGAAGAAAGCCAGAAGAAATTATAATTTTAACATAGAAAAATGCAGAAGAAATTAAAATTTTAACAGGAAGAAAGGCAGAAGAAATTACAATTTTAACATGAAGAAAGGCAGAAGAAATTACAATTTTAACATGAAGAAAGGCAGAAGAAATTACAATTTTAACATAGAAAAATGCAGAAGAAATTACAATTGGAACATGAAGAAAGGCAGAAGAAATTACAATTTGAACATGAAGAAAGGCAGAAGAAATTACAATTTGAACATGAAGAAAGGCAGAAGAAATTACAATTTGAACATGAAGAAAGGCAGAAGAAATTACAATTTGAACATGAAGAAAGGCAGAAGAAATTACAATTTGAACATGAAGAAAGGCAGAAGAAATTACAATTTTAACATAGAAAAATGCAGAAGAAATTACAATTTTAACATGAAGAAAGGCAGAAGAAATTACAATTTTAACATGAAGAAAGGCAGAAGAAATTACAATTTTAACATAGAAAAATGCAGAAGAAATTACAATTTGAACATGAAGAAAGGTAGAAGAAATTACAATTTGAACATGAAGAAAGGCAGAAGAAATTACAATTTTAACATAGAAAAATGCAGAAGAAATTACAATGTGAACATGAAGAAAGGCAGAAGAAATTACAATTTGAACATGAAGAAAGGCAGAAGAAATTACAATTTGAACATGAAGAAAGGCAGAAGAAATTACAATTTGAACATGAAGAAAGGCAGAAGAAATTACAATTTGAACATGAAGAAAGGCAGAAGAAATTACAATTTTAACATAGAAAAATGCAGAAGAAATTACAATTTGAACATGAAGAAAGGCAGAAGAAATTACAATTTTAACATAGAAAAATGCAGAAGAAATTACAATTTGAACATGAAGAAAGGCAGAAGAAATTACAATTTTAACATAGAAAAATGCAGAAGAAATTACAATTTGAACATGAAGAAAGCCAGAAGAAATTATAATTTTAACATAGAAAAATGCAGAAGAAATTAAAATTTTAACAGGAAGAAAGGCAGAAGAAATTACAATTTTAACATGAAGAAAGGCAGAAGAAATTACAATTTTAACATGAAGAAAGGCAGAAGAAATTACAATTTTAACATAGAAAAATGCAGAAGAAATTACAATTGGAACATGAAGAAAGGCAGAAGAAATTACAATTTGAACATGAAGAAAGGCAGAAGAAATTACAATTTGAACATGAAGAAAGGCAGAAGAAATTACAATTTGAACATGAAGAAAGGCAGAAGAAATTACAATTTGAACATGAAGAAAGGCAGAAGAAATTACAATTTGAACATGAAGAAAGGCAGAAGAAATTACAATTTTAACATAGAAAAATGCAGAAGAAATTACAATTTTAACATGAAGAAAGGCAGAAGAAATTACAATTTTAACATGAAGAAAGGCAGAAGAAATTACAATTTTAACATAGAAAAATGCAGAAGAAATTACAATTTGAACATGAAGAAAGGTAGAAGAAATTACAATTTGAACATGAAGAAAGGCAGAAGAAATTACAATTTTAACATAGAAAAATGCAGAAGAAATTACAATGTGAACATGAAGAAAGGCAGAAGAAATTACAATTTGAACATGAAGAAAGGCAGAAGAAATTACAATTTGAACATGAAGAAAGGCAGAAGAAATTACAATTTGAACATGAAGAAAGGCAGAAGAAATTACAATTTGAACATGAAGAAAGGCAGAAGAAATTACAATTTTAACATAGAAAAATGCAGAAGAAATTACAATTTGAACATGAAGAAAGGCAGAAGAAATTACAATTTTAACATAGAAAAATGCAGAAGAAATTACAATTTGAACATGAAGAAAGGCAGAAGAAATTACAATTTGAACATGAAGAAATGCAGAAGAAATTACAATTTGAACATGAAGAAAGGCAGAAGAAATTACAATTTGAACATGAAGAAAGGCAGAAGAAATTACAATTTGAACATGAAGAAAGGCAGAAGAAATTACAATTTGAACATGAAGAAAGGCAGAAGAAATTACAATTTGAAAATGAAGAAAGGCAGAAGAAATTACAATTTTAACATGAAGAAAGGCAGAAGAAATTACAATTTGAAAATGAAGAAAGGCAGAAGAAATTACAATTTGAACATGAAGAAAGGCAGAAGAAATTACAATTTTAACATAGAAAAATGCAGAAGAAATTACAATTTGAACATGAAGAAAGGCAGAAGAAATTACAATTTGAACATGAAGAAAGGCAGAAGAAATTACAATTTTAACATGAAGAAAGACAGAAGAAATTACAATTTGAACATGAAGAAAGGCAGAAGAAATTACAATTTTAACATAGAAAAATGCAGAAGAAATTACAATTTGAACATGAAGAAAGCCAGAAGAAATTATAATTTTAACATAGAAAAATGCAGAAGAAATTAAAATTTTAACAGGAAGAAAGGCAGAAGAAATTACAATTTTAACATGAAGAAAGGCAGAAGAAATTACAATTTTAACATGAAGAAAGGCAGAAGAAATTACAATTTTAACATAGAAAAATGCAGAAGAAATTACAATTTGAACATGAAGAAAGGCAGAAGAAATTACAATTTGAACATGAAGAAAGGCAGAAGAAATTACAATTTGAACATGAAGAAAGGCAGAAGAAATTACAATTTGAACATGAAGAAAGGCAGAAGAAATTACAATTTGAACATGAAGAAAGGCAGAAGAAATTACAATTTGAACATGAAGAAAGGCAGAAGAAATTACAATTTGAACATGAAGAAAGGCAGAAGAAATTACAATTTGAACATGAAGAAAGGCAGAAGAAATTACAATTTTAACATGAAGAAAGGCAGAAGAAATTACAATTTTAACATAGAAAAATGCAGAAGAAATTACAATTTGAACATGAAGAAAGGCAGAAGAAATTACAATTTGAACATGAAGAAAGGCAGAAGAAATTACAATTTGAACATGAAGAAAGCCAGAAGAAATTATAATTTTAACATAGAAAAATGCAGAAGAAATTAAAATTTTAACAGGAAGAAAGGCAGAAGAAATTACAATTTTAACATGAAGAAAGGCAGAAGAAATTACAATTTGAACATGAAGAAAGGCAGAAGAAATTACAATTTTAACATAGAAAAATGCAGAAGAAATTACAATTTGAACATGAAGAAAGGCAGAAGAAATTACAATTTGAACATGAAGAAAGGCAGAAGAAATTACAATTTGAACATGAAGAAAGGCAGAAGAAATTACAATTTGAACATGAAGAAAGGCAGAAGAAATTACAATTTTAACATAGAAAAATGCAGAAGAAATTACAATTTGAACATGAAGAAAGGCAGAAGAAATTACAATTTTAACATGAAGAAAGGCAGAAGAAATTACAATTTGAACATGAAGAAAGGCAGAAGAAATTACAATTTGAACATGAAGAAAGGCAGAAGAAATTACAATTTGAACATGAAGAAAGCCAGAAGAAATTATAATTTTAACATAGAAAAATGCAGAAGAAATTAAAATTTTAACAGGAAGAAAGGCAGAAGAAATTACAATTTTAACATGAAGAAAGGCAGAAGAAATTACAATTTGAACATGAAGAAAGGCAGAAGAAATTACAATTTTAACATAGAAAAATGCAGAAGAAATTACAATTTGAACATAGAAAAATGCAGAAGAAATTACAATTTGAACATGAAGAAAGGCAGAAGAAATTACAATTTGAACATGAAGAAAGGCAGAAGAAATTACAATTTGAACATGAAGAAAGGCAGAAGAAATTACAATTTGAACATGAAGAAAGGCAGAAGAAATTACAATTTGAACATGAAGAAAGGCAGAAGAAATTACAATTTGAACATGAAGAAAGGCAGAAGAAATTACAATTTGAACATGAAGAAAGGCAGAAGAAATTACAATTTGAACATGAAGAAAGGCAGAAGAAATTACAATTTTAACATGAAGAAAGGCAGAAGAAATTACAATTTTAACATGAAGAAAGGCAGAAGAAATTACAATTTGAACATGAAGAAAGGCAGAAGAAATTACAATTTGAACATGAAGAAAGGCAGAAGAAATTACAATTTGAACATGAAGAAAGGCAGAAGAAATTACAATTTTAACATAGAAAAATGCAGAAGAAATTACAATTTGAACATGAAGAAAGGCAGAAGAAATTACAATTTTAACATGAAGAAAGGCAGAAGAAATTACAATTTTAACATAGAAAAATGCAGAAGAAATTACAATTTGAACATGAAGAAAGGCAGAAGAAATTACAATTTGAACATGAAGAAAGGCAGAAGAAATTACAATTTTAACATGAAGAAAGCCAGAAGAAATTACAATTTGAACATGAAGAAAGCCAGAAGAAATTATAATTTTAACATAGAAAAATGCAGAAGAAATTAAAATTTTAACAGGAAGAAAGGCAGAAGAAATTACAATTTTAACATGAAGAAAGGCAGAAGAAATTACAATTTGAACATGAAGAAAGGCAGAAGAAATTACAATTTTAACATAGAAAAACGCAGAAGAAATTACAATTTGAACATGAAGAAAGGCAGAAGAAATTACAATTTGAACATGAAGAAAGGCAGAAGAAATTACAATTTGAACATGAAGAAAGGCAGAAGAAATTACAATTTGAACATGAAGAAAGGCAGAAGAAATTACAATTTGAACATGAAGAAAGGCAGAAGAAATTACAATTTGAACATGAAGAAAGGCAGAAGAAATTACAATTTGAACATGAAGAAAGGCAGAAGAAATTACAATTTGAACATGAAGAAAGGCAGAAGAAATTACAATTTGAACATGAAGAAAGGCAGAAGAAATTACAATTTTAACATGAAGAAAGGCAGAAGAAATTACAATTTGAACATGAAGAAAGGCAGAAGAAATTACAATTTGAACATGAAGAAAGGCAGAAGAAATTACAATTTGAACATGAAGAAAGGCAGAAGAAATTACAATTTGAACATGAAGAAAGGCAGAAGAAATTACAATTTGAACATGAAGAAAGGCAGAAGAAATTACAATTTTAACATAGAAAAATGCAGAAGAAATTACAATTTGAACATGAAGAAAGGCAGAAGAAATTACAATTTTAACATAGAAAAATGCAGAAGAAATTACAATTTGAACATGAAGAAAGGCAGAAGAAATTACAATTTTAACGTAGAAAAATGCAGAAGAAATTACAATTTTAACATGAAGAAAGGCAGAAGAAATTACAATTTGAACATGAAGAAAGGCAGAAGAAATTACAATTTGAACATGAAGAAAGGCAGAAGAAATTACAATTTTAACATGAAGAAAGGCAGAAGAAATTACAATTTTAACATAGAAAAATGCAGAAGAAATTACAATGTGAACATGAAGAAAGGCAGAAGAAATTACAATTTGAACATGAAGAAAGGCAGAAGAAATTACAATTTGAACATGAAGAAAGGCAGAAGAAATTACAATTTGAACATGAAGAAAGGCAGAAGAAATTACAATTTGAACATGAAGAAAGGCAGAAGAAATTACAATTTTAACATAGAAAAATGCAGAAGAAATTACAATTTGAACATGAAGAAAGGCAGAAGAAATTACAATTTTAACATAGAAAAATGCAGAAGAAATTACAATTTGAACATGAAGAAAGGCAGAAGAAATTACAATTTTAACGTAGAAAAATGCAGAAGAAATTACAATTTGAACATGAAGAAAGGCAGAAGAAATTACAATTTGAACATGAAGAAAGGCAGAAGAAATTACAATTTGAACATGAAGAAAGGCAGAAGAAATTACAATTTTAACATGAAGAAAGGCAGAAGAAATTACAATTTTAACATAGAAAAATGCAGAAGAAATTACAATTTGAACATGAAGAAAGGCAGAAGAAATTACAATTTGAACATGAAGAAAGGCAGAAGAAATTACAATTTGAACATGAAGAAAGGCAGAAGAAATTACAATTTGAACATGAAGAAAGGCAGAAGAAATTACAATTTGAACATGAAGAAAGGCAGAAGAAATTACAATTTTAACATAGAAAAATGCAGAAGAAATTACAATTTTAACATAGAAACATGCAGAAGAAATTACAATTTGAACATGAAGAAAGGCAGTAGAAATTACAATTTTAACATGAAGAAAGGCAGAAGAAATTACAATTTTAACATAGAAAAATGCAGAAGAAATTACAATGTGAACATTAAGAAAGGCAGAAGAAATTACAATTTTAACATAGAAAAATGCAGAAGAAATTACAATTTTAACATAGAAACATGCAGAAGAAATTACAATTTGAACATGAAGAAAGGCAGAAGAAATTACAATTTTAACATGAAGAAAGGCAGAAGAAATTACAATTTTAACATAGAAAAATGCAGAAGAAATTACAATGTGAACATTAAGAAAGGCAGAAGAAATTACAATTTTAACATAGAAAAATGCAGAAGAAATTACAATTTTAACATAGAAACATGCAGAAGAAATTACAATTTGAACATGAAGAAAGGCAGAAGAAATTACAATTTTAACATAGAAAAATGCAGAAGAAATTACAATTTGAACATGAAGAAAGGCAGAAGAAATTACAATTTTATCATAGAAAAATGCAGAAGAAATTACAATTTTAACATGAAGAAAGGCAGAAGAAATTACAATTTTAACATAGAAAAATGCAGAAGAAATTACAATTTGAACATGAAGAAAGGCAGAAGAAATTACAATTTGAACATTAAGAAAGGCAGAAGAAATTACAATTTGAACATAGAAAAATGCAGAAGAAATTACAATTTGAACATGAAGAAAGGCAGAAGAAATTACAATTTGAACATGAAGAAAGGCAGAAGAAATTACAATTTTAACATGAAGAAAGGCAGAAGAAATTACAATTTGAACATGAAGAAAGGCAGAAGAAATTACAATTTGAACATGAAGAAAGGCAGAAGAAATTACAATTTTAACATAGAAAAATGCAGAAGAAATTACAATTTGAACATGAAGAAAGGCAGAAGAAATTACAATTTGAACATGAAGAAAGGCAGAAGAAATTACAATTTTAACATAGAAAAATGCAGAAGAAATTACAATTTGAAAATGAAGAAAGGCAGAAGAAATTACAATTTGAACATGAAGAAAGGCAGAAGAAATTACAATTTTAACATAGAAAAATGCAGAAGAAATTACAATTTGAACATGAAAATATGCAGAAGAAATTACAATTTGAACATGAAGAAAGGCAGAAGAAATTACGATTTTAACATAGAAAAATGCAGAAGAAATTACAATTTTAACATGAAGAAAGGCAGAAGAAATTACAATTTTAACATAGAAAAATGCAGAAGAAATTACAATTTTAACATAGAAAAATGCAGAAGAAATTACAATGTGAACATTAAGAAAGGCAGAAGAAATTACAATTTTAACATAGAAAAATGCAGAAGAAATTACAATTTGAACATGAAGAAAGGCAGAAGAAATTACAATTTTAACATGAAGAAAGGCAGAAGAAATTACAATTTTAACATAGAAAAATGCAGAAGAAATTACAATTTTAACATGAAGAAAGGCAGAAGAAATTACAATTTTAACATGAAGAAAGGCAGAAGAAATTACAATTTTAACATAGAAAAATGCAGAAGAAATTACAATTTTAACATGAAGAAAGGCAGAAGAAATTACAATTTTAACATGAAGAAAGGCAGAAGAAATTACAATTTGAACATGAAGAAAGGCAGAAGAAATTACAATTTTAACATAGAAAAATGCAGAAGAAATTACAATTTGAACATGAAGAAAGGCAGAATAAATTACAATTTTAACATAGAAAAATGCAGAAGAAATTACAATTTGAACATGAAGAAAGGCAGAAGAAATTACAATTTGAACATGAAGAAAGGCAGAAGAAATTACAATTTTAACATGAAGAAAGGCAGAAGAAATTACAATTTTAACATAGAAAAATGCAGAAGAAATTACAATTTGAACATGAAGAAAGGCAGAAGAAATTACAATTTTAACATGAAGAAAGGCAGAAGAAATTACAATTTTAACATAGAAAAATGCAGAAGAAATTACAATTTTAACATGAAGAAAGGCAGAAGAAATTACAATTTTAACATAGAAAAATGCAGAAGAAATTACAATTTGAACATGAAGAAAGGCAGAAGAAATTACAATTTTAACATAGAAAAATGCAGAAGAAATTACAATTTTAACATGAAGAAAGGAAGAAGAAATTACAATTTTAACATAGAAAAATGCAGAAGAAATTACAATTTGAACATGAAGAAAGGCAGAAGAAATTACAATTTGAACATGAAGAAAGGCAGAAGAAATTACAATTTTAACATGAAGAAAGGCAGAAGAAATTACAATTTTAACATGAAGAAAGGCAGAATAAATTACAATTTTAACATAGAAAAATGCAGAAGAAATTACAATTTGAACATGAAGAAAGGCAGAAGAAATTACAATTTGAACATGAAGAAAGGCAGAAGAAATTACAATTTTAACATGAAGAAAGGCAGAAGAAATTACAATTTTAACATAGAAAAATGCAGAAGAAATTACAATTTGAACATGAAGAAAGGCAGAAGAAATTACAATTTGAACATGAAGAAAGGCAGAAGAAATTACAATTTTAACATAGAAAAATGCAGAAGAAATTACAATTTGAACATGAAGAAAGGCAGAAGAAATTACAATTTGAACATGAAGAAAGGCAGAAGAAATTACAATTTTAACATGAAGAAAGGCAGAAGAAATTACAATTTTAACATAGAAAAATGCAGAAGAAATTACAATGTGAACATGAAGAAAGGCAGAAGAAATTACAATTTGAACATGAAGAAAGGCAGAAGAAATTACAATTTGAACATGAAGAAAGGCAGAAGAAATTACAATTTGAACATGAAGAAAGGCAGAAGAAATTACAATTTGAACATGAAGAAAGGCAGAAGAAATTACAATTTTAACATAGAAAAATGCAGAAGAAATTACAATTTGAACATGAAGAAAGGCAGAAGAAATTACAATTTTAACATAGAAAAATGCAGAAGAAATTACAATTTGAACATGAAGAAAGGCAGAAGAAATTACAATTTTAACGTAGAAAAATGCAGAAGAAATTACAATTTGAACATGAAGAAAGGCAGAAGAAATTACAATTTGAACATGAAGAAAGGCAGAAGAAATTACAATTTGAACATGAAGAAAGGCAGAAGAAATTACAATTTTAACATGAAGAAAGGCAGAAGAAATTACAATTTTAACATAGAAAAATGCAGAAGAAATTACAATTTGAACATGAAGAAAGGCAGAAGAAATTACAATTTGAACATGAAGAAAGGCAGAAGAAATTACAATTTGAACATGAAGAAAGGCAGAAGAAATTACAATTTGAACATGAAGAAAGGCAGAAGAAATTACAATTTGAACATGAAGAAAGGCAGAAGAAATTACAATTTTAACATAGAAAAATGCAGAAGAAATTACAATTTTAACATAGAAACATGCAGAAGAAATTACAATTTGAACATGAAGAAAGGCAGAAGAAATTACAATTTTAACATGAAGAAAGGCAGAAGAAATTACAATTTTAACATAGAAAAATGCAGAAGAAATTACAATGTGAACATTAAGAAAGGCAGAAGAAATTACAATTTTAACATAGAAAAATGCAGAAGAAATTACAATTTTAACATAGAAACATGCAGAAGAAATTACAATTTGAACATGAAGAAAGGCAGAAGAAATTACAATTTTAACATGAAGAAAGGCAGAAGAAATTACAATTTTAACATAGAAAAATGCAGAAGAAATTACAATGTGAACATTAAGAAAGGCAGAAGAAATTACAATTTTAACATAGAAAAATGCAGAAGAAATTACAATTTTAACATAGAAACATGCAGAAGAAATTACAATTTGAACATGAAGAAAGGCAGAAGAAATTACAATTTTAACATAGAAAAATGCAGAAGAAATTACAATTTGAACATGAAGAAAGGCAGAAGAAATTACAATTTTATCATAGAAAAATGCAGAAGAAATTACAATTTTAACATGAAGAAAGGCAGAAGAAATTACAATTTTAACATAGAAAAATGCAGAAGAAATTACAATTTGAACATGAAGAAAGGCAGAAGAAATTACAATTTGAACATTAAGAAAGGCAGAAGAAATTACAATTTGAACATAGAAAAATGCAGAAGAAATTACAATTTGAACATGAAGAAAGGCAGAAGAAATTACAATTTGAACATGAAGAAAGGCAGAAGAAATTACAATTTTAACATGAAGAAAGGCAGAAGAAATTACAATTTGAACATGAAGAAAGGCAGAAGAAATTACAATTTGAACATGAAGAAAGGCAGAAGAAATTACAATTTTAACATAGAAAAATGCAGAAGAAATTACAATTTGAACATGAAGAAAGGCAGAAGAAATTACAATTTGAACATGAAGAAAGGCAGAAGAAATTACAATTTTAACATAGAAAAATGCAGAAGAAATTACAATTTGAAAATGAAGAAAGGCAGAAGAAATTACAATTTGAACATGAAGAAAGGCAGAAGAAATTACAATTTTAACATAGAAAAATGCAGAAGAAATTACAATTTGAACATGAAAATATGCAGAAGAAATTACAATTTGAACATGAAGAAAGGCAGAAGAAATTACGATTTTAACATAGAAAAATGCAGAAGAAATTACAATTTTAACATGAAGAAAGGCAGAAGAAATTACAATTTTAACATAGAAAAATGCAGAAGAAATTACAATTTTAACATAGAAAAATGCAGAAGAAATTACAATGTGAACATTAAGAAAGGCAGAAGAAATTACAATTTTAACATAGAAAAATGCAGAAGAAATTACAATTTGAACATGAAGAAAGGCAGAAGAAATTACAATTTTAACATGAAGAAAGGCAGAAGAAATTACAATTTTAACATAGAAAAATGCAGAAGAAATTACAATTTTAACATGAAGAAAGGCAGAAGAAATTACAATTTTAACATGAAGAAAGGCAGAAGAAATTACAATTTTAACATAGAAAAATGCAGAAGAAATTACAATTTTAACATGAAGAAAGGCAGAAGAAATTACAATTTTAACATGAAGAAAGGCAGAAGAAATTACAATTTGAACATGAAGAAAGGCAGAAGAAATTACAATTTTAACATAGAAAAATGCAGAAGAAATTACAATTTGAACATGAAGAAAGGCAGAATAAATTACAATTTTAACATAGAAAAATGCAGAAGAAATTACAATTTGAACATGAAGAAAGGCAGAAGAAATTACAATTTGAACATGAAGAAAGGCAGAAGAAATTACAATTTTAACATGAAGAAAGGCAGAAGAAATTACAATTTTAACATAGAAAAATGCAGAAGAAATTACAATTTGAACATGAAGAAAGGCAGAAGAAATTACAATTTTAACATGAAGAAAGGCAGAAGAAATTACAATTTTAACATAGAAAAATGCAGAAGAAATTACAATTTTAACATGAAGAAAGGCAGAAGAAATTACACTTTTAACATAGAAAAATGCAGAAGAAATTACAATTTGAACATGAAGAAAGGCAGAAGAAATTACAATTTTAACATAGAAAAATGCAGAAGAAATTACAATTTTAACATGAAGAAAGGAAGAAGAAATTACAATTTTAACATAGAAAAATGCAGAAGAAATTACAATTTGAACATGAAGAAAGGCAGAAGAAATTACAATTTTAACATAGAAAAATGCAGAAGAAATTACAATTTGAACATGAAGAAAGGCAGAAGAAATTACAATTTTAACATGAAGAAAGGCAGAAGAAATTACAATTTGAACATGAAGAAAGGCAGAAGAAATTACAATTTTAACATAGAAAAATGCAGAAGAAATTACAATTTGAACATGAAGAAAGGCAGAATAAATTACAATTTTAACATAGAAAAATGCAGAAGAAATTACAATTTGAACATGAAGAAAGGCAGAAGAAATTACAATTTGAACATGAAGAAAGGCAGAAGAAATTACAATTTTAACATGAAGAAAGGCAGAAGAAATTACAATTTTAACATAGAAAAATGCAGAAGAAATTACAATTTGAACATGAAGAAAGGCAGAAGAAATTACAATTTGAACATGAAGAAAGGCAGAAGAAATTACAATTTTAACATGAAGAAAGAAAGAAGAAATTACAATTTTAACATGAAGAAAGGCAGAAGAAATTACAATTTTAACATGAAGAAAGGCAGAAGAAATTACAATTTGAACATTAAGAAAGGCAGAAGAAATTACAATTTTAACATGAAGAAAGGCAGAAGAAATTACAATTTGAACATGAAGAAAGGCAGAAGAAATTACAATTTGAACATGAAGAAAGGCAGAAGAAATTACAATTTGAACATGAAGAAAGGCAGAAGAAATTACAATTTGAACATGAAGAAAGGCAGAAGAAATTACAATTTTAACATGAAGAAAGGCAGAAGAAATTACAATTTGAACATTAAGAAAGGCAGAAGAAATTACAATTTTAACATGAAGAAAGGCAGAAGAAATTACAATTTGAACATGAAGAAAGGCAGAAGAAATTACAATTTTAACATAGAAAAATGCAGAAGAAATTACAATTTGAACATGAAGAAAGGCAGAAGAAATTACAATTTGAACATGAAGAAAGGCAGAATAAATTACAATTTTAACATAGAAAAATGCAGAAGAAATTACAATTTGAACATGAAGAAAGGCAGAAGAAATTACAATTTGAACATGAAGAAAGGCAGAAGAAATTACAATTTTAACATAGAAAAATGCAGAAGAAATTACAATTTGAACATGAAGAAAGGCAGAATAAATTACAATTTTAACATAGAAAAATGCAGAAGAAATTACAATTTGAACATGAAGAAAGGCAGAAGAAATTACAATTTGAACATGAAGAAAGGCAGAAGAAATTACAATTTTAACATGAAGAAAGGCAGAAGAAATTACAATTTTAACATAGAAAAATGCAGAAGAAATTACAATTTGAACATGAAGAAAGGCAGAAGAAATTACAATTTGAACATGAAGAAAGGCAGAAGAAATTACAATTTTAACATAGAAAAATGCAGAAGAAATTACAATTTGAACATGAAGAAAGGCAGAAGAAATTACAATTTGAACATTAAGAAAGGCAGAAGAAATTACAATTTTAACATGAAGAAAGAAAGAAGAAATTACAATTTTAACATGAAGAAAGGCAGAAGAAATTACAATTTTAACATGAAGAAAGGCAGAAGAAATTACAATTTGAACATTAAGAAAGGCAGAAGAAATTACAATTTTAACATGAAGAAAGGCAGAAGAAATTACAATTTGAACATGAAGAAAGGCAGAAGAAATTACAATTTGAACATGAAGAAAGGCAGAAGAAATTACAATTTGAACATGAAGAAAGGCAGAAGAAATTACAATTTGAACATGAAGAAAGGCAGAAGAAATTACAATTTTAACATGAAGAAAGGCAGAAGAAATTACAATTTGAACATTAAGAAAGGCAGAAGAAATTACAATTTTAACATGAAGAAAGGCAGAAGAAATTACAATTTGAACATGAAGAAAGGCAGAAGAAATTACAATTTTAACATAGAAAAATGCAGAAGAAATTACAATGTGAACATTAAGAAAGGCAGAAGAAATTACAATTTTAACATAGAAAAATGCAGAAGAAATTACAATTTGAACATGAAGAAAGGCAGAAGAAATTACAATTTGAACATGAAGAAAGGCAGAAGAAATTACAATTTTAACATGAAGAAAGAAAGAAGAAATTACAATTTTAACATGAAGAAAGGCAGAAGAAATTACAATTTTAACATGAAGAAAGGCAGAAGAAATTACAATTTGAACATTAAGAAAGGCAGAAGAAATTACAATTTTAACATGAAGAAAGGCAGAAGAAATTACAATTTGAACATGAAGAAAGGCAGAAGAAATTACAATTTGAACATGAAGAAAGGCAGAAGAAATTACAATTTGAACATGAAGAAAGGCAGAAGAAATTACAATTTGAACATGAAGAAAGGCAGAAGAAATTACAATTTTAACATGAAGAAAGGCAGAAGAAATTACAATTTGAACATTAAGAAAGGCAGAAGAAATTACAATTTTAACATGAAGAAAGGCAGAAGAAATTACAATTTGAACATGAAGAAAGGCAGAAGAAATTACAATTTGAACATGAAGAAAGGCAGAAGAAATTACAATTTTAACATGAAGAAAGGCATAAGAAATTACAATTTTAACATGAAGAAAGGCAGAAGAAATTACAATTTGAACATGAAGAAAGGCAGAAGTAATTACAATTTGAACATGAAGAAAGGCAGAAGAAATTACAATTTTAACATAGAAAAATGCAGAAGAAATTACAATTTGAACATGAAGAAAGGCAGAAGAAATTACAATTTGAACATGAAGAAAGGCAGAAGAAATTACAATTTTAACATAGAAAAATGCAGAAGAAATTACAATTTGAACATGAAGAAAGGCAGAAGAAATTACAATTTTAACATAGAAAAATGCAGAAGAAATTACAATTTGAACATGAAGAAAGGCAGAAGAAATTACAATTTTAACATAGAAAAATGCAGAAGAAATTACAATGTGAACATTAAGAAAGGCAGAAGAAATTACAATTTGAACATGAAGAAAGGCAGAAGAAATTACAATTTTAAAATAGAAAAATGCAGAAGAAATTACAATTTGAACATGAAGAAAGGCAGAAGAAATTACAATTTTAACATAGAAAAATGCAGAAGAAATTACAATGTGAACATTAAGAAAGGCAGAAGAAATTACAATTTGAACATGAAGAAAGGCAGAAGAAATTACAATTTTAAAATAGAAAAATGCAGAAGAAATTACAATTTGAACATGAAGAAAGGCAGAAGAAATTACAATTTGAACATGAAGAAAGGCAGAAGAAATTACAATTTTAACATAGAAAAATGCAGAAGAAATTACAATTTGAACATGAAGAAAGGCAGAAGAAATTACAATGTGAACATAGAAAAATGCAGAAGAAATTACAATTTGAACATGAAGAAAGGCAGAAGAAATTACAATTTGAACATGAAGAAAGGCAGAAGAAATTACAATTTTAACATAGAAAAATGCAGAAGAAATTACAATTTGAACATGAAGAAAGGCAGAAGAAATTACAATGTGAACATAGAAAAATGCAGAAGAAATTACAATTTGAACATGAAGAAAGGCAGAAGAAATTACAATTTGAACATGAAGAAAGGCAGAAGAAATTACAATTTTAACATAGAAAAATGCAGAAGAAATTACAATTTGAACATGAAGAAAGGCAGAAGAAATTACAATTTTAACATAGAAAAATGCAGAAGAAATTACAATTTGAACATGAAGAAAGGCAGAAGAAATTACAATTTTAACATAGAAAAATGCAGAAGAAATTACAATTTGAACATGAAGAAAGGCAGAAGAAATTACAATTTTAACATAGAAAAATGCAGAAGAAATTACAATTTGAACATGAAGAAAGGCAGAAGAAATTACAATTTTAACATAGAAAAATGCAGAAGAAATTACAATTTTAACATGAAGAAAGGCAGAAGAAATTACAATTTTAACATAGAAAAATGCAGAAGAAATTACAATGTGAACATTAAGAAAGGCAGAAGAAATTACAATTTTAACATGAAGAAAGGCAGAAGAAATTACAATTTTAACATAGAAAAATGCAGAAGAAATTACAATTTGAACATGAAGAAAGGCAGAAGAAATTACAATTTGAACATGAAGAAAGGCATAAGAAATTACAATTTTAACATAGAAAAATGCAGAAGAAATTACAATTTGAACATGAAGAAAGGCAGAAGAAATTACAATTTGAACATGAAGAAAGGCAGAAGAAATTACAATTTTAACATAGAAAAATGCAGAAGAAATTACAATTTGAACATGAAGAAAGGCAGAAGAAATTACAATTTGAACATGAAGAAAGGCAGAAGAAATTACAATTTTAACATAGAAAAATGCAGAAGAAATTACAATTTGAACATGAAGAAAGGCAGAAGAAATTACAATTTTAACATAGAAAAATGCAGAAGAAATTACAATTTGAACATGAAGAAAGGCAGAAGAAATTACAATTTTAACATAGAAAAATGCAGAAGAAATTACAATTTGAACATGAAGAAAGGCAGAAGAAATTACAATTTTAACATAGAAAAATGCAGAAGAAATTACAATTTGAACATGAAGAAAGGCAGAAGAAATTACAATTTTAACATAGAAAAATGCAGAAGAAATTACAATTTGAACATGAAGAAAGGCAGAAGAAATTACAATTTTAACATAGAAAAATGCAGAAGAAATTACAATTTTAACATGAAGAAAGGCAGAAGAAATTACAATTTTAACATAGAAAAATGCAGAAGAAATTACAATGTGAACATTAAGAAAGGCAGAAGAAATTACAATTTTAACATAGAAAAATGCAGAAGAAATTACAATGTGAACATGAAGAAAGGCAGAAGAAATTACAATTTTAACATAGAAAAATGCAGAAGAAATTACAATGTGAACATTAAGAAAGGCAGAAGAAATTACAATTTTAACATAGAAAAATGCAGAAGAAATTACAATTTGAACATGAAGAAAGGCAGAAGAAATTACAATTTGAACATGAAGAAAGGCAGAAGAAATTACAATTTTAACATAGAAAAATGCAGAAGAAATTACAATTTGAACATGAAGAAAGGCAGAAGAAATTACAATTTGAACATGAAGAAAGGCAGAAGAAATTACAATTTGAACATAGAAAAATGCAGAAGAAATTACAATTTGAACATGAAGAAAGCCAGAAGAAATTACAATTTGAACATGAAGAAAGGCAGAAGAAATTACAATTTTAACATAGAAAAATGCAGAAGAAATTACAATTTGAACATGAAGAAAGGCAGAAGAAATTACAATTTTAACATGAAGAAAGGCAGAAGAAATTACAATTTTAACATGAAGAAAGGCAGAAGAAATTACAATTTGAACATGAAGAAAGGCAGAAGAAATTACAATTTTAACATAGAAAAATGCAGAAGAAATTACAATTTGAACATGAAGAAAGGCAGAAGAAATTACAATTTGAACATGAAGAAAGGCAGAAGAAATTACAATTTTAACATAGAAAAATGCAGAAGAAATTACAATTTGAACATGAAGAAAGCCAGAAGAAATTACAATTTGAACATGAAGAAAGGCAGAAGAAATTACAATTTTAACATAGAAAAATGCAGAAGAAATTACAATTTGAACATGAAGAAAGGCAGAAGAAATTACAATTTTAACATAGAAAAATGCAGAAGAAATTACAATTTGAACATGAAGAAAGGCAGAAGAAATTACAATTTTAACATAGAAAAATGCAGAAGAAATTACAATTTGAACATGAAGAAAGGCAGAAGAAATTACAATTTTAACATAGAAAAATGCAGAAGAAATTACAATTTGAACATGAAGAAAGGCAGAAGAAATTACAATTTTAACATAGAAAAATGCAGAAGAAATTACAATTTGAACATGAAGAAAGGCAGAAGAAATTACAATTTTAACATAGAAAAATGCAGAAGAAATTACAATTTGAACATGAAGAAAGGCAGAAGAAATTACAATTTTAACATAGAAAAATGCAGAAGAAATTACAATGTGAACATGAAGAAAGGCAGAAGAAATTACAATGTGAATTTTAAGAAAGGCAGAAGAAATTACAATTTGAACATGAAGAAAGGCAGAAGAAATTACAATTTTAACATAGAAAAATGCAGAAGAAATTACAATTTGAACATGAAGAAATGCAGAAGAAATTACAATTTGAACATGAAGAAAGGCAGAAGAAATTACAATTTGAACATGAAGAAAGGCAGAAGAAATTACAATTTTAACATAGAAAAATGCAGAAGAAATTACAATTTTAACATTAAGAAAGGCAGAAGAAATTACAATTTGAACATGAAGAAAGGCAGAAGAAATTACAATTTGAACATGAAGAAAGGCAGAAGAAATTACAAATTGAACATGAAGAAAGGCAGAAGAAATTACAATTTTAACATAGAAAAATGCAGAAGAAATTACAATTTTAACATTAAGAAAGGCAGAAGAAATTACAATTTGAACATGAAGAAAGGCAGAAGAAATTACAATTTGAACATGAAGAAAGGCAGAAGAAATTACAATTTTAACATAGAAAAATGCAGAAGAAATTACAATTTGAACATGAAGAAAGGCAGAAGAAATTACAATTTGAACATGAAGAAAGGCAGAAGAAATTACAATTTGAACATGAAGAAAGGCAGAAGAAATTACAATGTGAACATTAAGAAAGGCAGAAGAAATTACAATTTGAACATTAAGAAAGGCAGAAGAAATTACAATTTGAACATGAAGAAAGGCAGAAGAAATTACAATTTTAACATAGAAAAATGCAGAAGAAATTACAATTTGAACATGAAGAAAGGCAGAAGAAATTACAATTTTAACATGAAGAAAGGCAGAAGAAATTACAATTTGAACATGAAGAAAGGCAGAAGAAATTACAATTTGAACATGAAGAAAGGCAGAAGAAATTACAATTTGAACATGAAGAAAGGCAGAAGAAATTACAATTTTAACATGAAAAAATGCAGAAGAAATTACAATTTTAACATGAAGAAAGGCAGAAGAAATTACAATTTTAACATAGAAAAATGCAGAAGAAATTACAATGTGAACATGAAGAAAGGCAGAAGAAATTACAATTTGAACATGAAGAAAGGCAGAAGAAATTACAATTTTAACATGTAAAAATGCAGAAGAAATTACAATTTTAACATGAAGAAAGGCAGAAGAAATTACAATTTTAACATAGAAAAATGCAGAAGAAATTACAATGTGAACATGAAGAAAGGCAGAAGAAATTACAATTTGAACATGAAGAAAGGCAGAAGAAATTACAATTTTTCATGAAAAAATGCAGAAGAAATTACAATTTTAACATGAAGAAAGGCAGAAGAAATTACAATTTTAACATAGAAAAATGCAGAAGAAATTACAATGTGAACATGAAGAAAGGCAGAAGAAATTACAATTTGAACATGAAGAAAGGCAGAAGAAATTACAATTTGAACATGAAGAAAGGCAGAAGAAATTACAATTTGAACATGAAGAAAGGCAGAAGAAATTACAATTTTAACATAGAAAAATGCAGAAGAAATTACAATGTGAACATGAAGAAAGGCAGAAGAAATTACAATGTGAACATTAAGAAAGGCAGAAGAAATTACAATTTGAACATGAAGAAAGGCAGAAGAAATTACAATTTTAACATGAAGAAAGGCAGAAGAAATTACAATTTTAACAATAAGAAAGGCAGAAGAAATTACAATTTTAACATAGAAAAATGCAGAAGAAATTACAATTTGAACATGAAGAAAGGCAGAAGAAATTACAATTTGAAAATGAAGAAAGGCAGAAGAAATTACAATTTTAACATGAAGAAAGGCAGAAGAAATTACAATTTTAACATAGAAAAATGCAGAAGAAATTACAATTTGAAAATGAAGAAAGGCAGAAGAAATTACAATTTGAACATGAAGAAAGGCAGAAGAAATTACAATTTGAACATGAAGAAAGGCAGAAGAAATTACAATTTTAACATGAAGAAAGGCAGAAGAAATTACAATTTTAACATAGAAAAATGCAGAAGAAATTACAATTTGAACATGAAGAAAGGCAGAAGAAATTACAATTTGAACATGAAGAAAGGCAGAAGAAATTACAATTTGAAAATGAAGAAAGGCAGAAGAAATTACAATTTTAACATGAAGAAAGGCAGAAGAAATTACAATTTTAACATAGAAAAATGCAGAAGAAATTACAATTTGAAAATGAAGAAAGGCAGAAGAAATTACAATTTGAACATGAAGAAAGGCAGAAGAAATTACAATTTGAACATGAAGAAAGGCAGAAGAAATTACAATTTTAACATAGAAAAATGCAGAAGAAATTACAATTTGAACATGAAGAAAGGCAGAAGAAATTACAATTTGAACATGAAGAAAGGCAGAAGAAATTACAATTTGAAAATGAAGAAAGGCAGAAGAAATTACAATTTTAACATAGAAAAATGCAGAAGAAATTACAATTTGAACATGAAGAAAGGCAGAAGAAATTACAATTTGAACATGAAGAAAGGCAGAATAAATTACAATTTGAACATGAAGAAAGGCAGAAGAAATTACAATTTGAACATGAAGAAAGGCAGAAGAAATTACAATTTTAACATAGAAAAATGCAGAAGAAATTACAATGTGAACATGAAGAAAGGCAGAAGAAATTACAATTTGAACATGAAGAAAGGCAGAATAAATTACAATTTGAACATGAAGAAAGGCAGAAGAAATTACAATTTTAACATGAAGAAAGGCAGAAGAAATTACAATTTTAACATAGAAAAATGCAGAAGAAATTACAATGTGAACATGAAGAAAGGCAGAAGAAATTACAATTTGAACATGAAGAAAGGCAGAAGAAATTACAATTTTAACATAGAAAAATGCAGAATAAATTACAATTTGAACATGAAGAAAGGCAGAAGAAATTACAATTTGAACATGAAGAAAGGCAGAAGAAATTACAATTTGAACATGAAGAAAGGCAGAAGAAATTACAATTTTAACATGAAGAAAGGCAGAAGAAATTACAATTTTAACATAGAAAAATGCAGAAGAAATAACAATGTGAACATGAAGAAAGGCAGAAGAAATTACAATTTGAACATGAAGAAAGGCAGAAGAAATTACAATTTTAACATAGAAAAATGCAGAAGAAATTACAATGTGAACATGAAGAAAGGCAGAAGAAATTACAATTTGAACATGAAGAAAGGCAGAAGAAATTACAATTTTAACATAGAAAAATGCAGAAGAAATTACAATTTGAACATGAAGAAAGGCAGAAGAAATTACAATTTGAACATGAAGAAAGGCAGAAGAAATTACAATTTTAACATAGAAAAATGCAGAAGAAATTACAATTTGAACATGAAGAAAGGCAGAAGAAATTACAATTTGAACATGAAGAAAGGCAGAAGAAATTACAATTTGAAAATGAAGAAAGGCAGAAGAAATTACAATTTTAACATAGAAAAATGCAGAAGAAATTACAATTTGAACATGAAGAAAGGCAGAAGAAATTACAATTTGAACATGAAGAAAGGCAGAATAAATTACAATTTGAACATGAAGAAAGGCAGAAGAAATTACAATTTGAACATGAAGAAAGGCAGAAGAAATTACAATTTTAACATAGAAAAATGCAGAAGAAATTACAATTTGAACATGAAGAAAGGCAGAAGAAATTACAATTTGAACATGAAGAAAGGCAGAATAAATTACAATTTGAACATGAAGAAAGGCAGAAGAAATTACAATTTGAAAATGAAGAAAGGCAGAAGAAATTACAATTTGAACATGAAGAAAGGCAGAAGAAATTACAATTTTAACATAGAAAAATGCAGAAGAAATTACAATTTGAACATGAAGAAAGGCAGAAGAAATTACAATGTGAACATTAAGAATCGCAGAAGAAATTACAATTTGAACATGAAGAAAGGCAGAAGAAATTACAATTTTAACATAGAAAAATGCAGAAGAAATTACAATTTGAACATGAAGAAAGGCAGAAGAAATTACAATTTGAACATGAAGAAAGGCAGAAGAAATTACAATTTTAACATAGAAAAATGCAGAAGAAATTACAATTTGAAAATGAAGAAAGGCAGAAGAAATTACAATTTGAACATGAAGAAAGGCAGAAGAAATTACAATTTTAACATAGAAAAATGCAGAAGAAATTACAATTTGAACATGAAGAAAGGCAGAAGAAATTACAATTTGAACATGAAGAAAGGCAGAAGAAATTACAATTTTAACATAGAAAAATGCAGAAGAAATTACAATGTGAACATGAAGAAAGGCAGAAGAAATTACAATTTGAACATAGAAAAATGCAGAAGAAATTACAATTTTAACATGAAGAAAGGCAGAAGAAATTACAATTTGAACATGAAGAAAGGCAGAAGAAATTACAATGTGAACATGAAGAAAGGCAGAAGAAATTACAATGTGAACATTAAGAAAGGCAGAAGAAATTACAATTTGAACATGAAGAAAGGCAGAAGAAATTACAATTTGAACATGAAGAAAGGCAGAAGAAATTACAATTTGAACATGAAGAAAGGCAGAAGAAATTACAATTTTAACATAGAAAAATGCAGAAGAAATTACAATTTGAACATGAAGAAAGGCAGAAGAAATTACAATTTTAACATAGAAAAATGCAGAAGAAATTACAATTTGAACATGAAGAAAGGCAGAAGAAATTACAATTTTAACATAGAAAAATGCAGAAGAAATTACAATTTGAACATGAAGAAAGGCAGAAGAAATTACAATTTTAACATAGAAAAATGCAGAAGAAATTACAATTTGAACATGAAGAAAGGCAGAAGAAATTACAATTTTAACATAGAAAAATGCAGAAGAAATTACAATTTGAACATGAAGAAAGGCAGAAGAAATTACAATTTGAACATGAAGAAAGGCAGAAGAAATTACAATTTGAACCTGAAGAAAGGCAGAAGAAATTACAATTTGAACATGAAGAAAGGCAGAAGAAATTACAATTTGAACATGAAGAAAGGCAGAAGAAATTACAATTTGAACCTGAAGAAAGGCAGAAGAAATTACAATTTGAACATGAAGAAAGGCAGAAGAAATTACAATTTGAACATGAAGAAAGGCAGAAGAAATTACAATTTGAACATGAAGAAAGGCAGAAGAAATTACAATTTGAACATGAAGAAAGGCAGAAGAAATTACAATTTGAACATGAAGAAAGGCAGAAGAAATTACAATTTTAACATAGAAAAATGCAGAAGAAATTACAATTTGAACATGAAGAAAGGCAGAAGAAATTACAATTTGAACATGAAGAAAGGCAGAAGAAATTACAATTTTAACATAGAAAAATGCAGAAGAAATTACAATGTGAACATGAAGAAAGGCAGAAGAAATTACAATTTGAACATAGAAAAATGCAGAAGAAATTACAATTTGAACATGAAGAAAGGCAGAAGAAATTACAATTTGAACATGAAGAAAGGCAGAAGAAATTACAATGTGAACATGAAGAAAGGCAGAAGAAATTACAATGTGAACATTAAGAAAGGCAGAAGAAATTACAATTTGAACATGAAGAAAGGCAGAAGAAATTACAATTTGAACATGAAGAAAGGCAGAAGAAATTACAATTTGAACATGAAGAAAGGCAGAAGAAATTACAATTTTAACATAGAAAAATGCAGAAGAAATTACAATTTGAACATGAAGAAAGGCAGAAGAAATTACAATTTTAACATAGAAAAATGCAGAAGAAATTACAATTTGAACATGAAGAAAGGCAGAAGAAATTACAATTTTAACATAGAAAAATGCAGAAGAAATTACAATTTGAACATGAAGAAAGGCAGAAGAAATTACAATTTTAACATAGAAAAATGCAGAAGAAATTACAATTTGAACATGAAGAAAGGCAGAAGAAATTACAATTTTAACATAGAAAAATGCAGAAGAAATTACAATTTGAACATGAAGAAAGGCAGAAGAAATTACAATTTGAACATGAAGAAAGGCAGAAGAAATTACAATTTGAACCTGAAGAAAGGCAGAAGAAATTACAATTTGAACATGAAGAAAGGCAGAAGAAATTACAATTTGAACATGAAGAAAGGCAGAAGAAATTACAATTTGAACCTGAAGAAAGGCAGAAGAAATTACAATTTGAACATGAAGAAAGGCAGAAGAAATTACAATTTGAACATGAAGAAAGGCAGAAGAAATTACAATTTGAACATGAAGAAAGGCAGAAGAAATTACAATTTGAACATGAAGAAAGGCAGAAGAAATTACAATTTGAACATGAAGAAAGGCAGAAGAAATTACAATTTTAACATAGAAAAATGCAGAAGACATTACAATTTGAACATGAAGAAAGGCAGAAGAAATTACAATTTTAACATAGAAAAATGCAGAAGAAATTACAATTTGAACATGAAGAAAGGCAGAAGAAATTACAATTTTAACATAGAAAAATGCAGAAGAAATTACAATTTGAACATGAAGAAAGGCAGAAGAAATTACAATTTTAACATAGAAAAATGCAGAAGAAATTACAATTTGAACATGAAGAAAGGCAGAAGAAATTACAATTTTAACATAGAAAAATGCAGAAGAAATTACAATTTGAACATGAAGAAAGGCAGAAGAAATTACAATTTGAACATGAAGAAAGGCAGAAGAAATTACAATTTTAACATAGAAAAATGCAGAATAAATTACAATTTGAACATGAAGAAAGGCAGAAGAAATTACAATTTGAACATGAAGAAAGGCAGAAGAAATTACAATTTGAACCTGAAGAAAGGCAGAAGAAATTACAATTTGAACATGAAGAAAGGCAGAAGAAATTACAATTTGAACATGAAGAAAGGCAGAAGAAATTACAATTTGAACATGAAGAAAGGCAGAAGAAATTACAATTTGAACATGAAGAAAGGCAGAAGAAATTACAATTTGAACATGAAGAAAGGCAGAAGAAATTACAATTTGAACATGAAGAAAGGCAGAAGAAATTACAATTTGAACATGAAGAAAGGCAGAAGAAATTACAATTTGAACATGAAGAAAGGCAGAAGAAATTACAATTTTAACAGAGAAAAATGCAGAAGAAATTACAATTTGAACATGAAGAAAGGCAGAAGAAATTACAATTTGAACCTGAAGAAAGGCAGAAGAAATTACAATTTGAACATGAAGAAAGGCAGAAGAAATTACAATTTGAACATGAAGAAAGGCAGAAGAAATTACAATTTGAACATGAAGAAAGGCAGAAGAAATTACAATTTGAACATGAAGAAAGGCAGAAGAAATTACAATTTGAACATGAAGAAAGGCAGAAGAAATTACAATTTTAACATAGAAAAATGCAGAAGAAATTACAATTTGAACATGAAGAAAGGCAGAAGAAATTACAATTTGAACATGAAGAAAGGCAGAAGAAATTACAATTTGAACCTGAAGAAAGGCAGAAGAAATTACAATTTGAACATGAAGAAAGGCAGAAGAAATTACAATTTGAACATGAAGAAAGGCAGAAGAAATTACAATTTGAACCTGAAGAAAGGCAGAAGAAATTACAATTTGAACATGAAGAAAGGCAGAAGAAATTACAATTTTAACATAGAAAAATGCAGAAGAAATTACAATTTGAACATGAAGAAAGGCAGAAGAAATTACAATTTGAACATGAAGAAAGGCAGAAGAAATTACAATTTTAACATGAAGAAAGGCAGAAGAAATTACAATTTGAACATGAAGAAAGGCAGAATAAATTACAATTTTAACATAGAAAAATGCAGAAGAAATTACAATTTGAACATGAAGAAAGGCAGAAGAAATTACAATTTTAACATAGAAAAATGCAGAAGAAATTACAATTTGAACATGAAGAAAGGCAGAAGAAATTACAATTTTAACATAGAAAAATGCAGAAGAAATTACAATTTTAACATAGAAAAATGCAGAAGAAATTACAATTTGAACATGAAGAAAGGCAGAAGAAATTACAATTTGAACATGAAGAAAGGCAGAAGAAATTACAATTTGAACATGAAGAAAGGCAGAAGAAATTACAATTTGAACATGAAGAAAGGCAGAAGAAATTACAATTTTAACATGAAGAAAGGCAGAAGAAATTACAATTTGAACATTAAGAAAGGCAGAAGAAATTACAATTTTAACATGAAGAAAGGCAGAAGAAATTACAATTTGAACATGAAGAAAGGCAGAAGAAATTACAATTTGAACATGAAGAAAGGCAGAAGAAATTACAATTTTAACATGAAGAAAGGCAGAAGAAATTACAATTTTAACATGAAGAAAGGCAGAAGAAATTACAATTTGAACATGAAGAAAGGCAGAAGTAATTACAATTTGAACATGAAGAAAGGCAGAAGAAATTACAATTTTAACATAGAAAAATGCAGAAGAAATTACAATTTGAACATGAAGAAAGGCAGAAGAAATTACAATTTGAACATGAAGAAATGCAGAAGAAATTACAATTTGAACATGAAGAAAGGCAGAAGAAATTACAATTTTAACATGAAGAAAGGCAGAAGAAATTACAATTTTAACATAGAAAAATGCAGAAGAAATTACAATTTGAACATGAAGAAAGGCAGAAGAAATTACAATTTTAACATGAAGAAAGGCAGAAGAAATTACAATGTGAACATAGAAAAATGCAGAAGAAATTACAATTTTAACATGAAGAAAGGCAGAAGAAATTACAATTTTAACATAGAAAAATGCAGAAGAAATTACAATTTGAACATGAAGAAAGGCAGAAGAAATTACAATTTTAACATAGAAAAATGCAGAAGAAATTACAATTTGAACATGAAGAAAGGCAGAAGAAATTACAATTTTAACATAGAAAAATGCAGAAGAAATTACAATTTTAACATGAAGAAAGGCAGAAGAAATTACAATTTTAACATAGAAAAATGCAGAAGAAATTACAATTTGAACATGAAGAAAGGCAGAAGAAATTACAATTTGAACATGAAGAAAGGCAGAAGAAATTACAATTTGAACATGAAGAAAGGCAGAAGAAATTACAATTTGAACATGAAGAAAGGCAGAAGAAATTACAATTTGAACATGAAGAAAGGCAGAAGAAATTACAATTTGAACCTGAAGAAAGGCAGAAGAAATTACAATTTGAACATGAAGAAAGGCAGAAGAAATTACAATTTTAACATAGAAAAATGCAGAAGAAATTACAATTTGAACATGAAGAAAGGCAGAAGAAATTACAATTTGAACATGAAGAAAGGCAGAAGAAATTACAATTTGAACATGAAGAAAGGCAGAAGAAATTACAATTTGAACATGAAGAAAGGCAGAATAAATTACAATTTTAACATAGAAAAATGCAGAAGAAATTACAATTTGAACATGAAGAAAGGCAGAAGAAATTACAATTTTAACATAGAAAAATGCAGAAGAAATTACAATTTGAACATGAAGAAAGGCAGAAGAAATTACAATTTTAACATAGAAAAATGCAGAAGAAATTACAATTTTAACATAGAAAAATGCAGAAGAAATTACAATTTGAACATGAAGAAAGGCAGAAGAAATTACAATTTTAACATGAAGAAAGGCAGAAGAAATTACAATTTTAACATGAAGAAAGGCAGAAGAAATTACAATTTGAACATGAAGAAAGGCAGAAGAAATTACAATTTTAACATAGAAAAATGCAGAAGAAATTACAATTTGAACATGAAGAAAGGCAGAAGAAATTACAATTTTAACATAGAAAAATGCAGAAGAAATTACAATTTTAACATAGAAAAATGCAGAAGAAATTACAATTTGAACATGAAGAAAGGCAGAAGAAATTACAATTTTAACATGAAGAAAGGCAGAAGAAATTACAATTTGAACATAGAAAAATGCAGAAGAAATTACAATTTGAACATGAAGAAAGGCAGAAGAAATTACAATTTGAACATGAAGAAAGGCAGAAGAAATTACAATTTTAACATGAAGAAAGGCAGAAGAAATTACAATTTTAACATAGAAAAATGCAGAAGAAATTACAATTTGAACATGAAGAAAGGCAGAAGAAATTACAATTTGAACATGAAGAAAGGCAGAAGAAATTACAATGTGAACATAGAAAAATGCAGAAGAAATTACAATTTGAACATGAAGAAAGGCAGAAGAAATTACAATTTGAACATGAAGAAAGGCAGAAGAAATTACAATTTTAACATAGAAAAATGCAGAAGAAATTACAATTTGAACCTGAAGAAAGGCAGAAGAAATTACAATTTTAACATAGAAAAATGCAGAAGAAATTACAATTTGAACATGAAGAAAGGCAGAAGAAATTACAATTTTAACATAGAAAAATGCAGAAGAAATTACAATTTGAACATGAAGAAAGGCAGAAGAAATTACAATTTTAACATAGAAAAATGCAGAAGAAATTACAATTTGAACATGAAGAAAGGCAGAAGAAATTACAATTTTAACATAGAAAAATGCAGAAGAAATTACAATTTTAACATGAAGAAAGGCAGAAGAAATTACAATTTTAACATAGAAAAATGCAGAAGAAATTACAATGTGAACATTAAGAAAGGCAGAAGAAATTACAATTTGAACATGAAGAAAGGCAGAAGAAATTACAATTTGAACATAGAAAAATGCAGAAGAAATTACAATTTGAACATGAAGAAAGGCAGAAGAAATTACAATTTGAACATGAAGAAAGGCAGAAGAAATTACAATTTTAACATGAAGAAAGGCAGAAGAAATTACAATTTGAACATAGAAAAATGCAGAAGAAATTACAATTTGAACATGAAGAAAGGCAGAAGAAATTACAATTTGAACATGAAGAAAGGCAGAAGAAATTACAATTTGAACATGAAGAAATGCAGAAGAAATTACAATTTGAACATGAAGAAAGGCAGAAGAAATTACAATTTGAACATGAAGAAAGGCAGAAGAAATTACAATTTTAACATAGAAAAATGCAGAAGAAATTACAATTTGAACATGAAGAAAGGCAGAAGAAATTACAATTTTAACATAGAAAAATGCAGAAGAAATTACAATTTGAACATGAAGAAAGGCAGAAGAAATTACAATTTTAACATAGAAAAATGCAGAAGAAATTACAATTTGAACATGAAGAAAGGCAGAAGAAATTACAATTTTAACATAGAAAAATGCAGAAGAAATTACAATTTGAACATGAAGAAAGGCAGAAGAAATTACAATTTTAACATAGAAAAATGCAGAAGAAATTACAATTTGAACATGAAGAAAGGCAGAAGAAATTACAATTTTAACATGAAGAAATGCAGAAGAAATTACAATTTGAACATGAAGAAAGGCAGAAGAAATTACAATTTTAACATAGAAAAATGCAGAAGAAATTACAATTTGAACATGAAGAAAGGCAGAAGAAATTACAATTTTAACATAGAAAAATGCAGAAGAAATTACAATTTTAACATGAAGAAAGGCAGAAGAAATTACAATTTTAACATAGAAAAATGCAGAAGAAATTACAATTTGAACATGAAGAAAGGCAGAAGAAATTACAATTTGAACATAAAGAAAGGCAGAAGAAATTACAATTTGAACCTGAAGAAAGGCAGAAGAAATTACAATTTGAACATGAAGAAAGGCAGAAGAAATTACAATTTGAACATGAAGAAAGGCAGAAGAAATTACAATTTTAACATAGAAAAATGCAGAAGAAATTACAATTTGAACATGAAGAAAGGCAGAAGAAATTACAATTTGAACCTGAAGAAAGGCAGAAGAAATTACAATTTGAACATGAAGAAAGGCAGAAGAAATTACAATTTTAACATAGAAAAATGCAGAAGAAATTACAATTTGAACATGAAGAAAGGCAGAAGAAATTACAATTTGAACATGAAGAAAGGCAGAAGAAATTACAATTTGAACATGAAGAAAGGCAGAAGAAATTACAATTTGAACATGAAGAAAGGCAGAATAAATTACAATTTTAACATAGAAAAATGCAGAAGAAATTACAATTTGAACATGAAGAAAGGCAGAAGAAATTACAATTTTAACATAGAAAAATGCAGAAGAAATTACAATTTGAACATGAAGAAAGGCAGAAGAAATTACAATTTGAACATGAAGAAAGGCAGAAGAAATTACAATTTTAACATAGAAAAATGCAGAAGAAATTACAATTTGAACATGAAGAAAGGCAGAAGAAATTACAATTTTAACATAGAAAAATGCAGAAGAAATTACAATTTGAACCTGAAGAAAGGCAGAAGAAATTACAATTTGAACCTGAAGAAAGGCAGAAGAAATTACAATTTGAACATGAAGAAAGGCAGAAGAAATTACAATTTGAACATGAAGAAAGGCAGAAGAAATTACAATTTGAACATGAAGAAAGGCAGAAGAAATTACAATTTTAACATAGAAAAATGCAGAAGAAATTACAATTTGAACATGAAGAAAGGCAGAAGAAATTACAATTTTAACATAGAAAAATGCAGAAGAAATTACAATTTGAACCTGAAGAAAGGCAGAAGAAATTACAATTTTAACATAGAAAAATGCAGAAGAAATTACAATTTGAACATGAAGAAAGGCAGAAGAAATTACAATTTGAACCTGAAGAAAGGCAGAAGAAATTACAATTTGAACATGAAGAAAGGCAGAAGAAATTACAATTTGAACATGAAGAAAGGCAGAAGAAATTACAATTTGAACATGAAGAAAGGCAGAAGAAATTACAATTTTAACATAGAAAAATGCAGAAGAAATTACAATTTGAACATGAAGAAAGGCAGAAGAAATTACAATTTTAACATAGAAAAATGCAGAAGAAATTACAATTTGAACCTGAAGAAAGGCAGAAGAAATTACAATTTGAACCTGAAGAAAGGCAGAAGAAATTACAATTTGAACATGAAGAAAGGCAGAAGAAATTACAATTTGAACATGAAGAAAGGCAGAAGAAATTACAATTTGAACATGAAGAAAGGCAGAAGAAATTACAATTTTAACATAGAAAAATGCAGAAGAAATTACAATTTGAACATGAAGAAAGGCAGAAGAAATTACAATTTGAACATGAAGAAAGGCAGAAGAAATTACAATTTGAACATGAAGAAAGGCAGAAGAAATTACAATTTGAACATGAAGAAAGGCAGAATAAATTACAATTTTAACATAGAAAAATGCAGAAGAAATTACAATTTGAACATGAAGAAAGGCAGAAGAAATTACAATTTTAACATAGAAAAATGCAGAAGAAATTACAATTTGAACATGAAGAAAGGCAGAAGAAATTACAATTTTAACATAGAAAAATGCAGAAGAAATTACAATTTTAACATAGAAAAATGCAGAAGAAATTACAATTTGAACATGAAGAAAGGCAGAAGAAATTACAATTTTAACATGAAGAAAGGCAGAAGAAATTACAATTTTAACATGAAGAAAGGCAGAAGAAATTACAATTTGAACATGAAGAAAGGCAGAAGAAATTACAATTTTAACATAGAAAAATGCAGAAGAAATTACAATTTGAACATGAAGAAAGGCAGAAGAAATTACAATTTTAACATAGAAAAATGCAGAAGAAATTACAATTTGAACATGAAGAAAGGCAGAAGAAATTACAATTTTAACATAGAAAAATGCAGAAGAAATTACAATTTTTACATAGAAAAATGCAGAAGAAATTACAATTTGAACATGAAGAAAGGCAGAAGAAATTACAATTTTAACATGAAGAAAGGCAGAAGAAATTACAATTTGAACATAGAAAAATGCAGAAGAAATTACAATTTGAACATGAAGAAAGGCAGAAGAAATTACAATTTGAACATGAAGAAAGGCAGAAGAAATTACAATTTGAACATGAAGAAATGCAGAAGAAATTACAATTTGAACATGAAGAAAGGCAGAAGAAATTACAATTTTAACATGAAGAAAGGCAGAAGAAATTACAATTTTAACATAGAAAAATGCAGAAGAAATTACAATTTGAACATGAAGAAAGGCAGAAGAAATTACAATTTGAACATGAAGAAAGGCAGAAGAAATTACAATTTTAACATAGAAAAATGCAGAAGAAATTACAATTTGAACATGAAGAAAGGCAGAAGAAATTACAATTTGAACATGAAGAAAGGCAGAAGAAATTACAATTTTAACATAGAAAAATGCAGAAGAAATTACAATTTTAACATGAAGAAAGCCAGAAGAAATTACAATTTGAACATGAAGAAAGGCAGAAGAAATTACAATTTTAACATAGAAAAATGCAGAAGAAATTACAATTTGAACATGAAGAAAGGCAGAAGAAATTACAATTTTAACATAGAAAAATGCAGAAGAAATTACAATTTGAACATGAAGAAAGGCAGAAGAAATTACAATTTTAACATAGAAAAATGCAGAAGAAATTACAATTTGAACATGAAGAAAGGCAGAAGAAATTACAATTTTAACATAGAAAAATGCAGAAGAAATTACAATTTGAACATGAAGAAAGGCAGAAGAAATTACAATTTTAACATAGAAAAATGCAGAAGAAATTACAATTTGAACATGAAGAAAGGCAGAAGAAATTACAATTTTAACATAGAAAAATGCAGAAGAAATTACAATTTGAACATGAAGAAAGGCAGAAGAAATTACAATTTTAACATAGAAAAATGCAGAAGAAATTACAATGTGAACATGAAGAAAGGCAGAAGAAATTACAATGTGAATTTTAAGAAAGGCAGAAGAAATTACAATTTGAACATGAAGAAAGGCAGAAGAAATTACAATTTGAACATAGAAAAATGCAGAAGAAATTACAATTTGAACATGAAGAAAGGCAGAAGAAATTACAATTTGAACATGAAGAAAGGCAGAAGAAATTACAATTTTAACATGAAGAAAGGCAGAAGAAATTACAATTTGAACATAGAAAAATGCAGAAGAAATTACAATTTGAACATGAAGAAAGGCAGAAGAAATTACAATTTGAACATGAAGAAAGGCAGAAGAAATTACAATTTGAACATGAAGAAATGCAGAAGAAATTACAATTTGAACATGAAGAAAGGCAGAAGAAATTACAATTTTAACATAGAAAAATGCAGAAGAAATTACAATTTTAACATGAAGAAATGCAGAAGAAATTACAATGTGAACATTAAGAAAGGCAGAAGAAATTACAATTTTAACATAGAAAAATGCAGAAGAAATTACAATTTTAACATGAAGAAAGGCAGAAGAAATTACAATTTTAACATAGAAAAATGCAGAAGAAATTACAATTTGAACATGAAGAAAGGCAGAAGAAATTACAATTTGAACATAGAAAAATGCAGAAGAAATTACAATTTGAACATAGAAAAATGCAGAAGAAATTACAATTTGAACATGAAGAAAGGCAGAAGAAATTACAATTTGAACATGAAGAAAGGCAGAAGAAATTACAATTTGAACATGAAGAAATGCAGAAGAAATTACAATTTGAACATGAAGAAAGGCAGAAGAAATTACAATTTTAACATGAAGAAAGGCAGAAGAAATTACAATTTTAACATAGAAAAATGCAGAAGAAATTACAATTTGAACATGAAGAAAGGCAGAAGAAATTACAATTTTAACATGAAGAAAGGCAGAAGAAATTACAATGTGAACATGAAGAAAGGCAGAAGAAATTACAATTTGAACATGAAGAAAGGCAGAAGAAATTACAATTTGAACATGAAGAAAGGCAGAAGAAATTACAATTTTAACATAGAAAAATGCAGAAGAAATTACAATTTGAACATGAAGAAAGGCAGAAGAAATTACAATTTTAACATAGAAAAATGCAGAAGAAATTACAATTTGAACATGAAGAAAGGCAGAAGAAATTACAATTTTAACATGAAGAAATGCAGAAGAAATTACAATGTGAACATGAAGAAAGGCAGAAGAAATTACAATTTTAACATAGAAAAATGCAGAAGAAATTACAATTTGAACATGAAGAAAGGCAGAAGAAATTACAATTTTAACATAGAAAAATGCAGAAGAAATTACAATTTTAACATGAAGAAAGGCAGAAGAAATTACAATTTTAACATAGAAAAATGCAGAAGAAATTACAATTTGAACATGAAGAAAGGCAGAAGAAATTACAATTTGAACATAAAGAAAGGCAGAAGAAATTACAATTTGAACCTGAAGAAAGGCAGAAGAAATTACAATTTGAACATGAAGAAAGGCAGAAGAAATTACAATTTGAACATGAAGAAAGGCAGAAGAAATTACAATTTGAACCTGAAGAAAGGCAGAAGAAATTACAATTTGAACATGAAGAAAGGCAGAAGAAATTACAATTTTAACATAGAAAAATGCAGAAGAAATTACAATTTGAACATGAAGAAAGGCAGAAGAAATTACAATTTGAACATGAAGAAAGGCAGAAGAAATTACAATTTGAACATGAAGAAAGGCAGAAGAAATTACAATTTGAACATGAAGAAAGGCAGAATAAATTACAATTTTAACATAGAAAAATGCAGAAGAAATTACAATTTGAACATGAAGAAAGGCAGAAGAAATTACAATTTTAACATAGAAAAATGCAGAAGAAATTACAATTTGAACATGAAGAAAGGCAGAAGAAATTACAATTTTAACATAGAAAAATGCAGAAGAAATTACAATTTTAACATAGAAAAATGCAGAAGAAATTACAATTTGAACATGAAGAAAGGCAGAAGAAATTACAATTTTAACATGAAGAAAGGCAGAAGAAATTACAATTTTAACATGAAGAAAGGCAGAAGAAATTACAATTTGAACATGAAGAAAGGCAGAAGAAATTACAATTTTAACATAGAAAAATGCAGAAGAAATTACAATTTGAACATGAAGAAAGGCAGAAGAAATTACAATTTTAACATAGAAAAATGCAGAAGAAATTACAATTTGAACATGAAGAAAGGCAGAAGAAATTACAATTTTAACATAGAAAAATGCAGAAGAAATTACAATTTTAACATAGAAAAATGCAGAAGAAATTACAATTTGAACATGAAGAAAGGCAGAAGAAATTACAATTTTAACATGAAGAAAGGCAGAAGAAATTACAATTTGAACATAGAAAAATGCAGAAGAAATTACAATTTTAACATGAAGAAAGGCAGAAGAAATTACAATTTGAACATGAAGAAAGGCAGAAGAAATTACAATTTGAACATGAAGAAATGCAGAAGAAATTACAATTTGAACATGAAGAAAGGCAGAAGAAATTACAATTTTAACATGAAGAAAGGCAGAAGAAATTACAATTTTAACATAGAAAAATGCAGAAGAAATTACAATTTGAACATGAAGAAAGGCAGAAGAAATTACAATTTGAACATGAAGAAAGGCAGAAGAAATTACAATGTGAACATAGAAAAATGCAGAAGAAATTACAATTTGAACATGAAGAAAGGCAGAAGAAATTACAATTTGAACATGAAGAAAGGCAGAAGAAATTACAATTTTAACATAGAAAAATGCAGAAGAAATTACAATTTGAACATGAAGAAAGGCAGAAGAAATTACAATTTTAACATAGAAAAATGCAGAAGAAATTACAATTTGAACATGAAGAAAGGCAGAAGAAATTACAATTTTAACATAGAAAAATGCAGAAGAAATTACAATTTGAACATGAAGAAAGGCAGAAGAAATTACAATTTGAACATGAAGAAAGGCAGAAGAAATTACAATTTGAACATGAAGAAAGGCAGAAGAAATTACAATTTAACATGAAGAAAGGCAGAAGAAATTACAATTTTAACATAGAAAAATGCAGAAGAAATTACAATTTGAACATGAAGAAAGGCAGAAGAAATTACAATTTTAACATAGAAAAATGCAGAAGAAATTACAATTTTAACATGAAGAAAGGCAGAAGAAATTACAATTTTAACATAGAAAAATGCAGAAGAAATTACAATTTGAACATGAAGAAAGGCAGAAGAAATTACAATTTGAACATGAAGAAAGGCAGAAGAAATTACAATTTGAACCTGAAGAAAGGCAGAAGAAATTACAATTTGAACATGAAGAAAGGCAGAAGAAATTACAATTTGAACATGAAGAAAGGCAGAAGAAATTACAATTTGAACCTGAAGAAAGGCAGAAGAAATTACAATTTGAACATGAAGAAAGGCAGAAGAAATTACAATTTGAACATGAAGAAAGGCAGAAGAAATTACAATTTGAACCTGAAGAAAGGCAGAAGAAATTACAATTTGAACATGAAGAAAGGCAGAAGAAATTACAATTTGAACCTGAAGAAAGGCAGAAGAAATTACAATTTGAACATGAAGAAAGGCAGAAGAAATTACAATTTGAACATGAAGAAAGGCAGAAGAAATTACAATTTGAACATGAAGAAAGGCAGAAGAAATTACAATTTGAACATGAAGAAAGGCAGAAGAAATTACAATTTGAACATGAAGAAAGGCAGAAGAAATTACAATTTGAACATGAAGAAAGGCAGAAGAAATTACAATTTTAACATAGAAAAATGCAGAAGAAATTACAATTTGAACATGAAGAAAGGCAGAAGAAATTACAATTTTAACATAGAAAAATGCAGAAGAAATTACAATTTGAACATGAAGAAAGGCAGAAGAAATTACAATTTTAACATGAAGAAAGGCAGAAGAAATTACAATTTGAACATGAAGAAAGGCAGAAGAAATTACAATTTAACATGAAGAAAGGCAGAAGAAATTACAATTTTAACATAGAAAAATGCAGAAGAAATTACAATTTGAACATGAAGAAAGGCAGAAGAAATTACAATTTGAACATGAAGAAAGGCAGAAGAAATTACAATTTGAACATGAAGAAAGGCAGAAGAAATTACAATTTTAACATAGAAAAATGCAGAAGAAATTACAATTTGAACATGAAGAAAGGCAGAAGAAATTACAATTTTAACATGAAGAAAGGCAGAAGAAATTACAATGTGAACATAGAAAAATGCAGAAGAAATTACAATTTGAACATGAAGAAAGGCAGAAGAAATTACAATTTGAACATGAAGAAAGGCAGAAGAAATTACAATTTTAACATAGAAAAATGCAGAAGAAATTACAATTTGAACATAAAGAAAGGCAGAAGAAATTACAATTTGAACATGAAGAAAGGCAGAAGAAATTACAATTTAACATGAAGAAAGGCAGAAGAAATTACAATTTTAACATAGAAAAATGCAGAAGAAATTACAATTTGAACATGAAGAAAGGCAGAAGAAATTACAATTTTAACATAGAAAAATGCAGAAGAAATTACAATTTTAACATGAAGAAAGGCAGAAGAAATTACAATTTTAACATAGAAAAATGCAGAAGAAATTACAATTTGAACATGAAGAAAGGCAGAAGAAATTACAATTTGAACATGAAGAAAGGCAGAAGAAATTACAATTTGAACCTGAAGAAAGGCAGAAGAAATTACAATTTGAACATGAAGAAAGGCAGAAGAAATTACAATTTGAAAATGAAGAAAGGCAGAAGAAATTACAATTTGAACCTGAAGAAAGGCAGAAGAAATTACAATTTGAACATGAAGAAAGGCAGAAGAAATTACAATTTGAACATGAAGAAAGGCAGAAGAAATTACAATTTGAACCTGAAGAAAGGCAGAAGAAATTACAATTTGAACATGAAGAAAGGCAGAAGAAATTACAATTTGAAAATGAAGAAAGGCAGAAGAAATTACAATTTGAACCTGAAGAAAGGCAGAAGAAATTACAATTTGAACATGAAGAAAGGCAGAAGAAATTACAATTTTAACATAGAAAAATGCAGAAGAAATTACAATTTGAACATGAAGAAAGGCAGAAGAAATTACAATTTTAACATGAAGAAAGGCAGAAGAAATTACAATGTGAACATAGAAAAATGCAGAAGAAATTACAATTTGAACATGAAGAAAGGCAGAAGAAATTACAATTTGAACATGAAGAAAGGCAGAAGAAATTACAATTTTAACATAGAAAAATGCAGAAGAAATTACAATTTGAACATGAAGAAAGGCAGAAGAAATTACAATTTTAACATAGAAAAATGCAGAAGAAATTACAATTTGAACATGAAGAAAGGCAGAAGAAATTACAATTTTAACATGAAGAAAGGCAGAAGAAATTACAATTTTAACATGAAGAAAGGCAGAAGAAATTACAATTTGAACATGAAGAAAGGCAGAAGAAATTACAATTTTAACATAGAAAAATGCAGAAGAAATTACAATTTGAACATGAAGAAAGGCAGAAGAAATTACAATTTTAACATAGAAAAATGCAGAAGAAATAACAATTTGAACATGAAGAAAGGCAGAAGAAATTACAATTTTAACATGAAGAAAGGCAGAAGAAATTACAATTTTAACATGAAGAAAGGCAGAAAAAATTACAATTTGAACATGAAGAAAGGCAGAAGAAATTACAATTTTAACATAGAAAAATGCAGAAGAAATTACAATTTGAACATGAAGAAAGGCAGAAGAAATTACAATTTTAACATAGAAAAATGCAGAAGAAATTACAATTTGAACATGAAGAAAGGCAGAAGAAATTACAATTTTAACATAGAAAAATGCAGAAGAAATTACAATTTGAACATGAAGAAAGGCAGAAGAAATTACAATTTGAACATGAAGAAAGGCAGAAGAAATTACAATTTGAACATGAAGAAAGGCAGAAGAAATTACAATTTTAACATAGAAAAATGCAGAAGAAATTACAATTTGAACATGAAGAAAGGCAGAAGAAATTACAATTTTAACATAGAAAAATGCAGAAGAAATTACAATTTGAACATGAAGAAAGGCAGAAGAAATTACAATTTTAACATGAAGAAAGGCAGAAGAAATTACAATTTTAACATGAAGAAAGGCAGAAGAAATTACAATTTGAACATGAAGAAAGGCAGAAGAAATTACAATTTTAACATAGAAAAATGCAGAAGAAATTACAATTTGAACATGAAGAAAGGCAGAAGAAATTACAATTTTAACATAGAAAAATGCAGAAGAAATTACAATTTGAACATGAAGAAAGGCAGAAGAAATTACAATTTTAACATGAAGAAAGGCAGAAGAAATTACAATTTTAACATGAAGAAAGGCAGAAGAAATTACAATTTGAACATGAAGAAAGGCAGAAGAAATTACAATTTTAACATAGAAAAATGCAGAAGAAATTACAATTTGAACATGAAGAAAGGCAGAAGAAATTACAATTTTAACATAGAAAAATGCAGAAGAAATTACAATTTGAACATGAAGAAAGGCAGAAGAAATTACAATTTTAACATAGAAAAATGCAGAAGAAATTACAATTTGAACATGAAGAAAGGCAGAAGAAATTACAATTTGAACATGAAGAAAGGCAGAAGAAATTACAATTTGAACATGAAGAAAGGCAGAAGAAATTACAATTTTAACATAGAAAAATGCAGAAGAAATTACAATTTGAACATGAAGAAAGGCAGAAGAAATTACAATTTTAACATAGAAAAATGCAGAAGAAATTACAATTTGAACATGAAGAAAGGCAGAAGAAATTACAATTTTAACATGAAGAAAGGCAGAAGAAATTACAATTTTAACATGAAGAAAGGCAGAAGAAATTACAATTTTAACATGAAGAAAGGCAGAAGAAATTACAATTTGAACATGAAGAAAGGCAGAAGAAATTACAATTTGAACATGAAGAAAGGCAGAAGAAATTACAATTTTAACATAGAAAAATGCAGAAGAAATTACAATTTGAACATGAAGAAAGGCAGAAGAAATTACAATTTTAACATAGAAAAATGCAGAAGAAATTACAATTTGAACATGAAGAAAGGCAGAAGAAATTACAATTTTAACATGAAGAAAGGCAGAAGAAATTACAATTTTAACATGAAGAAAGGCAGAAGAAATTACAATTTGAACATGAAGAAAGGCAGAAGAAATTACAATTTTAACATAGAAAAATGCAGAAGAAATTACAATTTGAACATGAAGAAAGGCAGAAGAAATTACAATTTTAACATAGAAAAATGCAGAAGAAATTACAATTTGAACATGAAGAAAGGCAGAAGAAATTACAATTTGAACCTGAAGAAAGGCAGAAGAAATTACAATTTGAACATGAAGAAAGGCAGAAGAAATTACAATTTGAACATGAAGAAAGGCAGAAGAAATTACAATTTGAACATGAAGAAAGGCAGAAGAAATTACAATTTGAACATGAAGAAAGGCAGAAGAAATTACAATTTGAACATGAAGAAAGGCAGAAGAAATTACAATTTTAACATAGAAAAATGCAGAAGAAATTACAATTTGAACATGAAGAAAGGCAGAAGAAATTACAATTTGAACATGAAGAAAGACAGAAGAAATTACAATTTGAACATGAAGAAAGGCAGAAGAAATTACAATTTGAACATGAAGAAAGGCAGAAGAAATTACAATTTTAACATGAAGAAAGGCAGAAGAAATTACAATTTGAACATGAAGAAAGGCAGAAGAAATTACAATTTTAACATGAAGAAAGGCAGAAGAAATTACAATTTGAACATGAAGAAAGGCAGAAGAAATTACAATTTGAACATGAAGAAAGGCAGAAGAAATTACAATTTGAACATGAAGAAAGGCAGAAGAAATTACAATTTTAACATGAAGAAAGGCAGAAGAAATTACAATTTGAACATGAAGAAAGGCAGAAGAAATTACAATTTTAACATAGAAAAATGCAGAAGAAATTACAATTTGAACATGAAGAAAGGCAGAAGAAATTACAATTTTAACATGAAGAAAGGCAGAAGAAATTACAATTTGAACATGAAGAAAGGCAGAAGAAATTACAATTTTAACATGAAGAAAGGCAGAAGAAATTACAATTTGAACATGAAGAAAGGCAGAAGAAATTACAATTTGAACCTGAAGAAAGGCAGAAGAAATTACAATTTGAACATGAAGAAAGGCAGAAGAAATTACAATTTGAACATGAAGAAAGGCAGAAGAAATTACAATTTGAACATGAAGAAAGGCAGAAGAAATTACAATTTGAACATGAAGAAAGGCAGAAGATATTACAATTTTAACATAGAAAAATGCAGAAGAAATTACAATTTGAACATGAAGAAAGGCAGAAGAAATTACAATTTTAACATAGAAAAATGCAGAAGAAATTACAATTTGAACATGAAGAAAGGCAGAAGAAATTACAATTTTAACATAGAAAAATGCAGAAGAAATTACAATTTGAACATGAAGAAAGGCAGAAGAAATTACAATTTTAACATAGAAAAATGCAGAAGAAATTACAATTTTAACATAGAAAAATGCAGAAGAAATTACAATTTGAACATGAAGAAAGGCAGAAGAAATTACAATTTTAACATGAAGAAAGGCAGAAGAAATTACAATTTGAACATAGAAAAATGCAGAAGAAATTACAATTTGAACATGAAGAAAGGCAGAAGAAATTACAATTTGAACATGAAGAAAGGCAGAAGAAATTACAATTTGAACATGAAGAAATGCAGAAGAAATTACAATTTGAACATGAAGAAAGGCAGAAGAAATTACAATTTTAACATGAAGAAAGGCAGAAGAAATTACAATTTTAACATAGAAAAATGCAGAAGAAATTACAATTTGAACATGAAGAAAGGCAGAAGAAATTACAATTGTAACATGAAGAAAGGCAGAAGAAATTACAATGTGAACATAGAAAAATGCAGAAGAAATTACAATTTGAACATGAAGAAAGGCAGAAGAAATTACAATTTTAACATAGAAAAATGCAGAAGAAATTACAATTTGAACATGAAGAAAGGCAGAAGAAATTACAATTTTAACATAGAAAAAGGCAGAAGAAATTACAATTTGAACATGAAGAAAGGCAGAAGAAATTACAATTTTAACATAGAAAAATGCAGAAGAAATTACAATTTGAACATGAAGAAAGGCAGAAGAAATTACAATTTTAACATAGAAAAATGCAGAAGAAATTACAATTTGAACATGAAGAAAGGCAGAAGAAATTACAATTTTAACATAGAAAAATGCAGAAGAAATTACAATTTGAACATGAAGAAAGGCAGAAGAAATTACAATTTTAACATAGAAAAATGCAGAAGAAATTACAATTTTAACATGAAGAAAGGCAGAAGAAATTACAATTTGAACATGAAGAAAGGCAGAAGAAATTACAATTTTAACATAGAAAAATGCAGAAGAAATTACAATTTGAACATGAAGAAAGGCAGAAGAAATTACAATTTTAACATAGAAAAATGCAGAAGAAATTACAATTTGAACATGAAGAAAGGCAGAAGAAATTACAATTTGAACCTGAAGAAAGGCAGAAGAAATTACAATTTGAACATGAAGAAAGGCAGAAGAAATTACAATTTGAACATGAAGAAAGGCAGAAGAAATTACAATTTGAACATGAAGAAAGGCAGAAGAAATTACAATTTGAACATGAAGAAAGGCAGAAGAAATTACAATTTGAACATGAAGAAAGGCAGAAGAAATTACAATTTTAACATAGAAAAATGCAGAAGAAATTACAATTTGAACATGAAGAAAGGCAGAAGAAATTACAATTTGAACATGAAGAAAGGCAGAAGAAATTACAATTTGAACCTGAAGAAAGGCAGAAGAAATTACAATTTGAACATGAAGAAAGGCAGAAGAAATTACAATTTGAACATGAAGAAAGGCAGAAGAAATTACAATTTGAACCTGAAGAAAGGCAGAAGAAATTACAATTTGAACATGAAGAAAGGCAGAAGAAATTACAATTTTAACATAGAAAAATGCAGAAGAAATTACAATTTGAACATGAAGAAAGGCAGAAGAAATTACAATTTGAACATGAAGAAAGGCAGAAGAAATTACAATTTGAACATGAAGAAAGGCAGAAGAAATTACAATTTGAACATGAAGAAAGGCAGAATAAATTACAATTTTAACATAGAAAAATGCAGAAGAAATTACAATTTGAACATGAAGAAAGGCAGAAGAAATTACAATTTTAACATAGAAAAATGCAGAAGAAATTACAATTTGAACATGAAGAAAGGCAGAAGAAATTACAATTTTAACATAGAAAAATGCAGAAGAAATTACAATTTGAACATGAAGAAAGGCAGAAGAAATTACAATTTTAACATAGAAAAATGCAGAAGAAATTACAATTTTAACATAGAAAAATGCAGAAGAAATTACAATTTGAACATGAAGAAAGGCAGAAGAAATTACAATTTTAACATGAAGAAAGGCAGAAGAAATTACAATTTGAACATAGAAAAATGCAGAAGAAATTACAATTTGAACATGAAGAAAGGCAGAAGAAATTACAATTTTAACATGAAGAAAGGCAGAAGAAATTACAATTTTAACATGAAGAAAGGCAGAAGAAATTACAATTTGAACATGAAGAAAGGCAGAAGAAATTACAATTTTAACATGAAGAAAGGCAGAAGAAATTACAATTTTAACATAGAAAAATGCAGAAGAAATTACAATTTGAACATGAAGAAAGGCAGAAGAAATTACAATTTGAACATGAAGAAAGGCAGAAGAAATTACAATTTTAACATAGAAAAATGCAGAAGAAATTACAATTTTAACATAGAAAAATGCAGAAGAAATTACAATTTGAACATGAAGAAAGGCAGAAGAAATTACAATTTTAACATGAAGAAAGGCAGAAGAAATTACAATTTTAACATAGAAAAATGCAGAAGAAATTACAATTTTAACATGAAGAAAGGCAGAAGAAATTACAATTTGAACATGAAGAAAGGCAGAAGAAATTACAATTTTAACATGAAGAAAGGCAGAAGAAATTACAATTTGAACATGAAGAAAGGCAGAAGAAATTACAATTTTAACATGAAGAAAGGCAGAAGAAATTACAATTTTAACATAGAAAAATGCAGAAGAAATTACAATTTGAACATGAAGAAAGGCAGAAGAAATTACAATTTGAACATGAAGAAAGGCAGAAGAAATTACAATTTGAACATGAAGAAAGGCAGAAGAAATTACAATTTTAACATAGAAAAATGCAGAAGAAATTACAATTTTAACATAGAAAAATGCAGAAGAAATTACAATTTGAACATGAAGAAAGGCAGAAGAAATTACAATTTTAACATGAAGAAAGGCAGAAGAAATTACAATTTTAACATAGAAAAATTCAGAAGAAATTACAATTTTAACATGAAGAAAGGCAGAAGAAATTACAATTTGAACATGAAGAAAGGCAGAAGAAATTACAATTTTAACATGAAGAAAGGCAGAAGAAATTACAATTTGAACATGAAGAAAGGCAGAAGAAATTACAATTTTAACATGAAGAAAGGCAGAAGAAATTACAATTTGAACATGAAGAAAGGCAGAAGAAATTACAATTTGAACATGAAGAAAGGCAGAAGAAATTACAATTTTAACATGAAGAAAGGCAGAAGAAATTACAATTTTAACATAGAAAAATGCAGAAGAAATTACAATTTGAACATGAAGAAAGGCAGAAGAAATTACAATTTGAACATGAAGAAAGGCAGAAGAAATTACAATTTTAACATAGAAAAATGCAGAAGAAATTACAATTTTAACATAGAAAAATGCAGAAGAAATTACAATTTGAACATGAAGAAAGGCAGAAGAAATTACAATTTTAACATGAAGAAAGGCAGAAGAAATTACAATTTTAACATAGAAAAATGCAGAAGAAATTACAATTTTAACATGAAGAAAGGCAGAAGAAATTACAATTTGAACATGAAGAAAGGCAGAAGAAATTACAATTTTAACATGAAGAAAGGCAGAAGAAATTACAATTTGAACATGAAGAAAGGCAGAAGAAATTACAATTTTAACATGAAGAAAGGCAGAAGAAATTACAATTTTAACATAGAAAAATGCAGAAGAAATTACAATTTGAACATGAAGAAAGGCAGAAGAAATTACAATTTGAACATGAAGAAAGGCAGAAGAAATTACAATTTGAACATGAAGAAAGGCAGAAGAAATTACAATTTTAACATAGAAAAATGCAGAAGAAATTACAATTTTAACATAGAAAAATGCAGAAGAAATTACAATTTGAACATGAAGAAAGGCAGAAGAAATTACAATTTTAACATGAAGAAAGGCAGAAGAAATTACAATTTTAACATAGAAAAATGCAGAAGAAATTACAATTTTAACATGAAGAAAGGCAGAAGAAATTACAATTTGAACATGAAGAAAGGCAGAAGAAATTACAATTTTAACATGAAGAAAGGCAGAAGAAATTACAATTTGAACATGAAGAAAGGCAGAAGAAATTACAATTTTAACATGAAGAAAGGCAGAAGAAATTACAATTTTAACATGAAGAAAGGCAGAAGAAATTACAATTTGAACATGAAGAAAGGCAGAAGAAATTACAATTTTAACATGAAGAAAGGCAGAAGAAATTACAATTTTAACATAGAAAAATGCAGAAGAAATTACAATTTGAACATGAAGAAAGGCAGAAGAAATTACAATTTGAACATGAAGAAAGGCAGAAGAAATTACAATTTGAACATAGAAAAATGCAGAAGAAATTACAATTTTAACATAGAAAAATGCAGAAGAAATTACAATTTGAACATGAAGAAAGGCAGAAGAAATTACAATTTTAACATGAAGAAAGGCAGAAGAAATTACAATTTTAACATAGAAAAATGCAGAAGAAATTACAATTTTAACATGAAGAAAGGCAGAAGAAATTACAATTTGAACATGAAGAAAGGCAGAAGAAATTACAATTTTAACATGAAGAAAGGCAGAAGAAATTACAATTTGAACATGAAGAAAGGCAGAAGAAATTACAATTTTAACATGAAGAAAGGCAGAAGAAATTACAATTTTAACATGAAGAAAGGCAGAAGAAATTACAATTTGAACATGAAGAAAGGCAGAAGAAATTACAATTTTAACATGAAGAAAGGCAGAAGAAATTACAATTTTAACATAGAAAAATGCAGAAGAAATTACAATTTGAACATGAAGAAAGGCAGAAGAAATTACAATTTGAACATGAAGAAAGGCAGAAGAAATTACAATTTTAACATAGAAAAATGCAGAAGAAATTACAATTTTAACATAGAAAAATGCAGAAGAAATTACAATTTGAACATGAAGAAAGGCAGAAGAAATTACAATTTGAACATGAAGAAAGGCAGAAGAAATTACAATTTTAACATGAAGAAAGGCAGAAGAAATTACAATTTGAACATGAAGAAAGGCAGAAGAAATTACAATTTTAACATAGAAAAATGCAGAAGAAATTACAATTTGAACATGAAGAAAGGCAGAAGAAATTACAATTTTAACATAGAAAAATGCAGAAGAAATTACAATTTGAACATGAAGAAAGGCAGAAGAAATTACAATTTTAACATAGAAAAATGCAGAAGAAATTACAATTTTAACATAGAAAAATGCAGAAGAAATTACAATTTGAACATGAAGAAAGGCAGAAGAAATTACAATTTTAACATAGAAAAATGCAGAAGAAATTACAATTTTAACATAGAAAAATGCAGAAGAAATTACAATTTTAACATAGAAAAATGCAGAAGAAATTACAATTTTAACATGAAGAAAGGCAGAAGAAATTACAATTTGAACATAGAAAAATGCAGAAGAAATTACAATTTGAACATGAAGAAAGGCAGAAGAAATTACAATTTTAACATAGAAAAATGCAGAAGAAATTACAATTTGAACATGAAGAAAGGCAGAAGAAATTACAATTTGAACATAGAAAAATGCAGAAGAAATTACAATTTTAACATAGAAAAATGCAGAAGAAATTACAATTTGAACATGAAGAAAGGCAGAAGAAATTACAATTTTAACATAGAAAAATGCAGAAGAAATTACAATTTTAACATAGAAAAATGCAGAAGAAATTACAATTTGAACATGAAGAAAGGCAGAAGAAATTACAATTTTAACATAGAAAAATGCAGAAGAAATTACAATTTTAACATGAAGAAAGGCAGAAGAAATTACAATTTGAACATGAAGAAAGGCAGAAGAAATTACAATTTGAACATGAAGAAAGGCAGAAGAAATTACAATTTGAACATGAAGAAAGGCAGAAGAAATTACAATTTTAACATAGAAAAATGCAGAAGAAATTACAATTTGAACATGAAGAAAGGCAGAAGAAATTACAATTTTAACATAGAAAAATGCAGAAGAAATTACAATTTGAACATGAAGAAAGGCAGAAGAAATTACAATTTGAACATGAAGAAAGGCAGAAGAAATTACAATTTTAACATAGAAAAATGCAGAAGAAATTACAATTTGAACATGAAGAAAGGCAGAAGAAATTACAATTTGAACATAGAAAAATGCAGAAGAAATTACAATTTTAACATAGAAAAATGCAGAAGAAATTACAATTTGAACATGAAGAAAGGCAGAAGAAATTACAATTTTAACATAGAAAAATGCAGAAGAAATTACAATTTTAACATAGAAAAATGCAGAAGAAATTACAATTTGAACATGAAGAAAGGCAGAAGAAATTACAATTTTAACATGAAGAAAGGCAGAAGAAATTACAATTTGAACATAGAAAAATGCAGAAGAAATTACAATTTGAACATGAAGAAAGGCAGAAGAAATTACAATTTGAACATGAAGAAAGGCAGAAGAAATTACAATTTGAACATGAAGAAATGCAGAAGAAATTACAATTTGAACATGAAGAAAGGCAGAAGAAATTACAATTTTAACATGAAGAAAGGCAGAAGAAATTACAATTTTAACATAGAAAAATGCAGAAGAAATTACAATTTGAACATGAAGAAAGGCAGAAGAAATTACAATTTTAACATAGAAAAATGCAGAAGAAATTACAATTTGAACATGAAGAAAGGCAGAAGAAATTACAATTTTAACATAGAAAAATGCAGAAGAAATTACAATTTTAACATAGAAAAATGCAGAAGAAATTACAATTTGAACATGAAGAAAGGCAGAAGAAATTACAATTTTAACATAGAAAAATGCAGAAGAAATTACAATTTTAACATAGAAAAATGCAGAAGAAATTACAATTTGAACATGAAGAAAGGCAGAAGAAATTACAATTTTAACATAGAAAAATGCAGAAGAAATTACAATTTTAACATAGAAAAATGCAGAAGAAATTACAATTTGAACATGAAGAAAGGCAGAAGAAATTACAATTTTAACATGAAGAAAGGCAGAAGAAATTACAATTTGAACATAGAAAAATGCAGAAGAAATTACAATTTGAACATGAAGAAAGGCAGAAGAAATTACAATTTGAACATGAAGAAAGGCAGAAGAAATTACAATTTGAACATGAAGAAATGCAGAAGAAATTACAATTTGAACATGAAGAAAGGCAGAAGAAATTACAATTTTAACATGAAGAAAGGCAGAAGAAATTACAATTTTAACATAGAAAAATGCAGAAGAAATTACAATTTGAACATGAAGAAAGGCAGAAGAAATTACAATTTTAACATAGAAAAATGCAGAAGAAATTACAATTTGAACATGAAGAAAGGCAGAAGAAATTACAATTTTAACATAGAAAAATGCAGAAGAAATTACAATTTTAACATAGAAAAATGCAGAAGAAATTACAATTTGAACATGAAGAAAGGCAGAAGAAATTACAATTTTAACATAGAAAAATGCAGAAGAAATTACAATTTGAACATGAAGAAAGGCAGAAGAAATTACAATTTTAACATAGAAAAATGCAGAAGAAATTACAATTTTAACATAGAAAAATGCAGAAGAAATTACAATTTGAACATGAAGAAAGGCAGAAGAAATTACAATTTGAACCTGAAGAAAGGCAGAAGAAATTACAATTTGAACATGAAGAAAGGCAGAAGTAATTACAATTTGAACATTAAGAAAGGCAGAAGAAATTACAATTTTAACATGAAGAAAGGCAGAAGTAATTACAATTTGAACATGAAGAAAGGCAGAAGAAATTACAATTTGAACATAGAAAAATGCAGAAGAAATTACAATTTGAACATGAAGAAAGGCAGAAGAAATTACAATTTGAACATGAAGAAAGGCAGAAGAAATTACAATTTGAACATGAAGAAAGGCAGAAGAAATTACAATTTTAACATAGAAAAATGCAGAAGAAATTACAATTTGAACATGAAGAAAGGCAGAAGTAATTACAATTTGAACATGAAGAAAGGCAGAAGAAATTACAATTTTAACATAGAAAAATGCAGAAGAAATTACAATTTGAACATGAAGAAAGGCAGAAGAAATTACAATTTGAACATGAAGAAAGGCAGAAGAAATTACAATTTGAACATGAAGAAAGGCAGAAGAAATTACAATTTGAACATGAAGAAAGGCAGAAGACATTACAATTTTAACATAGAAAAATGCAGAAGAAATTACAATTTGAACATGAAGAAAGGCAGAAGAAATTACAATTTGAACATGAAGAAAGGCAGAAGAAATTACAATTTGAACATGAAGAAAGGCAGAAGAAATTACAATTTTAACATGAAGAAAGGCAGAAGTAATTACAATTTGAACATGAAGAAAGGCAGAAGAAATTACAATTTTAACATAGAAAAATGCAGAAGAAATTACAATTTGAACATGAAGAAAGGCAGAAGAAATTACAATTTTAACATAGAAAAATGCAGAAGAAATTACAATTTGAACATAAAGAAAGGCAGAAGAAATTACAATTTGAACATGAAGAAAGGCAGAAGAAATTACAATTTGAACATGAAGAAAGGCAGAAGAAATTACAATTTTAACATGAAGAAAGGCAGAAGTAATTACAATTTGAACATGAAGAAAGGCAGAAGAAATTACAATTTTAACATAGAAAAATGCAGAAGAAATTACAATTTGAACATGAAGAAAGGCAGAAGAAATTACAATTTTAACATGAAGAAAGGCAGAAGAAATTACAATTTGAACATGAAGAAAGGCAGAAGAAATTACAATTTTAACATGAAGAAAGGCAGAAGAAATTACAATTTTAACATAGAAAAATGCAGAAGAAATTACAATTTGAACATGAAGAAAGGCAGAAGAAATTACAATTTGAACATGAAGAAAGGCAGAAGAAATTACAATTTGAACATGAAGAAAGGCAGAAGAAATTACAATTTTAACATAGAAAAATGCAGAAGAAATTACAATTTTAACATAGAAAAATGCAGAAGAAATTACAATTTGAACATGAAGAAAGGCAGAAGAAATTACAATTTTAACATGAAGAAAGGCAGAAGAAATTACAATTTTAACATAGAAAAATGCAGAAGAAATTACAATTTGAACATAAAGAAAGGCAGAAGAAATTACAATTTTAACATAGAAAAATGCAGAAGAAATTACAATTTGAACATGAAGAAAGGCTGAAGAAATTACCATTTGAACATAGAAAAATGCAGAAGAAATTACAATTTGAACATGAAGAAAGGCAGAAGAAATTACAATTTTAACATAGAAAAATGCAGAAGAAATTACAATTTGAACATGAAGAAAAGCAGAAGAAATTACAATTTGAACATGAAGAAAGGCAGAAGAAATTACAATTTTAACATAGAAAAATGCAGAAGAAATTACAATTTGAACATGAAGAAAGGCAGAAGAAATTACATTTTGAACATGAAGAAAGGCAGAAGAAATTACAATTTTAACATAGAAAAATGCAGAAGAAATTACAATTTGAACATGAAGAAAGGCAGAAGAAATTACAATTTGAATATAGAAAAATGCAGAAGAAATTACAATTTGAACATGAAGAAAGGCAGAAGAAATTACAATTTTAACATAGAAAAATGCAGAAGAAATTACAATTTGAACATGAAGAAAGGCAGAAGAAATTACAATTTTAACATGAAGAAAGGCAGAAGAAATTACAATTTTAACATAGAAAAATGCAGAAGAAATTACAATTTGAACATGAAGAAAGGCAGAAGAAATTACAATTTTAACATAGAAAAATGCAGAAGAAATTACAATTTTAACATGAAGAAAGGCAGAAGAAATTACAATTTGAACATGAAGAAAGGCAGAAGAAATTACAATTTTAACATAGAAAAATGCAGAAGAAATTACAATTTGAACATGAAGAAAGGCAGAAGAAATTACAATTTTAACATAGAAAAATGCAGAAGAAATTACAATTTTAACATGAAGAAAGGCAGAAGAAATTACAATTTTAACATAGAAAAATGCAGAAGAAATTACAATTTGAACATGAAGAAAGGCAGAAGAAATTACAATTTGAACATGAAGAAAGGCAGAAGAAATTACAATTTTAACATAGAAAAATGCAGAAGAAATTACAATTTGAACATGAAGAAAGGCAGAAGAAATTACAATTTTAACATAGAAAAATGCAGAAGAAATTACAATTTTAACATAGAAAAATGCAGAAGAAATTACAATTTGAACATGAAGAAAGGCAGAAGAAATTACAATTTTAACATAGAAAAATGCAGAAGAAATTACAATTTGAACATGAAGAAAGGCAGAAGAAATTACAATTTGAACATGAAGAAAGGCAGAAGAAATTACAATTTTAACATAGAAAAATGCAGAAGAAATTACAATTTGAACATGAAGAAAGGCTGAAGAAATTACAATTTTAACATAGAAAAATGCAGAAGAAATTACAATTTGAACATGAAGAAAGGCAGAAGAAATTACAATTTTAACATAGAAAAATGCAGAAGAAATTACAATTTGAACATGAAGAAAGGCAGAAGAAATTACAATTTTAACATAGAAAAATGCAGAAGAAATTACAATTTGAACATGAAGAAAGGCAGAAGAAATTACAATTTTAACATAGAAAAATGCAGAAGAAATTACAATTTGAACATGAAGAAAGGCTGAAGAAATTACAATTTTAACATAGAAAAATGCAGAAGAAATTACAATTTGAACATGAAGAAAGGCAGAAGAAATTACAATTTGAACATGAAGAAAGGCAGAAGAAATTACAATTTTGACATAGAAAAATGCAGAAGAAATTACAATTTTAACATGAAGAAAGGCAGAAGAAATTACAATTTTAACATAGAAAAATGCAGAAGAAATTACAATTTGAACATGAAGAAAGGCAGAAGAAATTACAATTTTAACATAGAAAAATGCAGAAGAAATTACAATTTGAACATGAAGAAAGGCAGAAGAAATTACAATTTGAACATGAAGAAAGGCAGAAGAAATTACAATTTGAACATGAAGAAAGGCAGAAGAAATTACAATTTTAACATGAAGAAAGGCAGAAGTAATTACAATTTGAACATGAAGAAAGGCAGAAGAAATTACAATTTGAACATGAAGAAAGGCAGAAGTAATTACAATTTGAACATGAAGAAAGGCAGAAGAAATTACAATTTTAACATAGAAAAATGCAGAAGAAATTACAATTTGAACATGAAGAAAGGCAGAAGAAATTACAATTTGAACATGAAGAAAGGCAGAAGAAATTACAATTTGAACATGAAGAAAGGCAGAAGAAATTACAATTTGAACATAGAAAAATGCAGAAGAAATTACAATTTGAACATGAAGAAAGGCAGAAGAAATTACAATTTTAACATAGAAAAATGCAGAAGAAATTACAATTTGAACATGAAGAAAGGCAGAAGAAATTACAATTTTAACATAGAAAAATGCAGAAGAAATTACAATTTGAACATGAAGAAAGGCAGAAGAAATTACAATTTTAACATAGAAAAATGCAGAAGAAATTACAATTTTAACATAGAAAAATGCAGAAGAAATTACAATTTGAACATGAAGAAAGGCAGAAGAAATTACAATTTTAACATAGAAAAATGCAGAAGAAATTACAATTTGAACATGAAGAAAGGCAGAAGAAATTACAATTTGAACATGAAGAAAGGCAGAAGAAATTACAATTTTAACATAGAAAAATGCAGAAGAAATTACAATTTGAACATGAAGAAAGGCAGAAGAAATTACAATTTTAACATAGAAAAATGCAGAAGAAATTACAATTTGAACATGAAGAAAGGCAGAAGAAATTACAATTTTAACATAGAAAAATGCAGAAGAAATTACAATTTGAACATGAAGAAAGGCAGAAGAAATTACAATTTTAACATAGAAAAATGCAGAAGAAATTACAATTTGAACATGAAGAAAGGCAGAAGAAATTACAATTTGAACATGAAGAAAGGCAGAAGAAATTACAATTTTAACATAGAAAAATGCAGAAGAAATTACAATTTGAACATGAAGAAAGGCAGAAGAAATTACAATTTTAACATAGAAAAATGCAGAAGAAATTACAATTTGAACATGAAGAAAGGCAGAAGAAATTACAATTTTAACATAGAAAAATGCAGAAGAAATTACAATTTGAACATAGAAAAATGCAGAAGAAATTACAATTTGAACATGAAGAAAGGCAGAAGAAATTACAATTTTAACATGAAGAAAGGCAGAAGAAATTACAATTTTAACATAGAAAAATGCAGAAGAAATTACAATTTGAACATGAAGAAAGGCAGAAGAAATTACAATTTTAACATAGAAAAATGCAGAAGAAATTACAATTTGAACATGAAGAAAGGCAGAAGAAATTACAATTTTAACATAGAAAAATGCAGAAGAAATTACAATTTGAACATGAAGAAAGGCAGAAGAAATTACAATTTTAACATAGAAAAATGCAGAAGAAATTACAATTTGAACATAGAAAAATGCAGAAGAAATTACAATTTGAACATGAAGAAAGGCAGAAGAAATTACAATTTTAACATAGAAAAATGCAGAAGAAATTACAATTTGAACATGAAGAAAGGCAGAAGAAATTACAATTTGAACATGAAGAAAGGCAGAAGAAATTACAATTTTAACATAGAAAAATGCAGAAGAAATTACAATTTGAACATGAAGAAAGGCAGAAGAAATTACAATTTTAACATAGAAAAATGCAGAAGAAATTACAATTTGAACATGAAGAAAGGCAGAAGAAATTACAATTTTAACATAGAAAAATGCAGAAGAAATTACAATTTGAACATGAAGAAAGGCAGAAGAAATTACAATTTTAACATAGAAAAATGCAGAAGAAATTACAATTTGAACATGAAGAAAGGCAGAAGAAATTACAATTTGAACATGAAGAAAGGCAGAAGAAATTACAATTTTAACATAGAAAAATGCAGAAGAAATTACAATTTGAACATGAAGAAAGGCAGAAGAAATTACAATTTTAACATAGAAAAATGCAGAAGAAATTACAATTTGAACATGAAGAAAGGCAGAAGAAATTACAATTTTAACATAGAAAAATGCAGAAGAAATTACAATTTGAACATGAAGAAAGGCAGAAGAAATTACAATTTTAACATAGAAAAATGCAGAAGAAATTACAATTTGAACATGAAGAAAGGCAGAAGAAATTACAATTTGAACATGAAGAAAGGCAGAAGAAATTACAATTTTAACATAGAAAAATGCAGAAGAAATTACAATTTGAACATGAAGAAAGGCAGAAGAAATTACAATTTTAACATAGAAAAATGCAGAAGAAATTACAATTTGAACATGAAGAAAGGCAGAAGAAATTACAATTTTAACATAGAAAAATGCAGAAGAAATTACAATTTGAACATAGAAAAATGCAGAAGAAATTACAATTTGAACATGAAGAAAGGCAGAAGAAATTACAATTTTAACATAGAAAAATGCAGAAGAAATTACAATTTGAACATGAAGAAAGGCAGAAGAAATTACAATTTTAACATAGAAAAATGCAGAAGAAATTACAATTTGAACATAGAAAAATGCAGAAGAAATTACAATTTGAACATGAAGAAAGGCAGAAGAAATTACAATTTTAACATAGAAAAATGCAGAAGAAATTACAATTTGAACATGAAGAAAGGCAGAAGAAATTACAATTTTAACATAGAAAAATGCAGAAGAAATTACAATTTGAACATGAAGAAAGGCAGAAGAAATTACAATTTTAACATAGAAAAATGCAGAAGAAATTACAATTTGAACATAGAAAAATGCAGAAGAAATTACAATTTGAACATGAAGAAAGGCAGAAGAAATTACAATTTTAACATAGAAAAATGCAGAAGAAATTACAATTTGAACATGAAGAAAGGCAGAAGAAATTACAATTTGAACATGAAGAAAGGCAGAAGAAATTACAATTTTAACATAGAAAAATGCAGAAGAAATTACAATTTGAACATGAAGAAAGGCTGAAGAAATTACAATTTTAACATAGAAAAATGCAGGAGAAATTACAATTTGAACATGAAGAAAGGCAGAAGAAATTACAATTTGAACATGAAGAAAGGCAGAAGAAATTACAATTTTGACATAGAAAAATGCAGAAGAAATTACAATTTTAACATGAAGAAAGGCAGAAGAAATTACAATTTTAACATAGAAAAATGCAGAAGAAATTACAATTTGAACATGAAGAAAGGCAGAAGAAATTACAATTTTAACATAGAAAAATGCAGAAGAAATTACAATTTGAACATGAAGAAAGGCAGAAGAAATTACAATTTGAACATGAAGAAAGGCAGAAGAAATTACAATTTGAACATTAAGAAAGGCAGAAGAAATTACAATTTTAACATGAAGAAAGGCAGAAGTAATTACAATTTGAACATGAAGAAAGGCAGAAGAAATTACAATTTGAACATGAAGAAAGGCAGAAGTAATTACAATTTGAACATGAAGAAAGGCAGAAGAAATTACAATTTTAACATAGAAAAATGCAGAAGAAATTACAATTTGAACATGAAGAAAGGCAGAAGAAATTACAATTTGAACATGAAGAAAGGCAGAAGAAATTACAATTTGAACATGAAGAAAGGCAGAAGAAATTACAATTTGAACATAGAAAAATGCAGAAGAAATTACAATTTGAACATGAAGAAAGGCAGAAGAAATTACAATTTGAACATAGAAAAAGGCAGAAGAAATTACAATTTGAACATGAAGAAAGGCAGAAGAAATTACAATTTTAACATAGAAAAATGCAGAAGAAATTACAATTTGAACATGAAGAAAGGCAGAAGAAATTACAATTTTAACATGAAGAAAGGCAGAAGAAATTACAATTTTAACATAGAAAAATGCAGAAGAAATTACAATTTGAACATGAAGAAAGGCAGAAGAAATTACAATTTTAACATAGAAAAATGCAGAAGAAATTACAATTTGAACATGAAGAAAGGCAGAAGAAATTACAATTTTAACATAGAAAAATGCAGAAGAAATTACAATTTGAACATGAAGAAAGGCAGAAGAAATTACAATTTTAACATAGAAAAATGCAGAAGAAATTACAATTTGAACATGAAGAATGCAGAAGAAATTACAATTTGAACATGAAGAAAGGCAGAAGAAATTACAATTTTAACATAGAAAAATGCAGAAGAAATTACAATTTGAACATGAAGAAAGGCAGAAGAAATTACAATTTTAACATGAAGAAAGGCAGAAGAAATTACAATTTGAACATAGAAAAATGCAGAAGAAATTACAATTTGAACATGAAGAAAGGCAGAAGAAATTACAATTTTAACATAGAAAAATGCAGAAGAAATTACAATTTTAACATAGAAAAATGCAGAAGAAATTACAATTTGAACATGAAGAAAGGCAGAAGAAATTACAATTTTAACATAGAAAAATGCAGAAGAAATAACAATTTGAACATGAAGAAAGGCAGAAGAAATTACAATTTTAACATAGAAAAATGCAGAAGAAATTACAATTTGAACATGAAGAAAGGCAGAAGAAATTACAATTTGAACATGAAGAAAGGCAGAAGAAATTACAATTTTAACATAGAAAAATGCAGAAGAAATTACAATTTGAACATGAAGAAAGGCAGAAGAAATTACAATTTGAACATAGAAAAATGCAGAAGAAATTACAATTTGAACATGAAGAAAGGCAGAAGAAATTACAATTTTAACATGAAGAAAGGCAGAAGAAATTACAATTTTAACATAGAAAAATGCAGAAGAAATTACAATTTGAACATGAAGAAAGGCAGAAGAAATTACAATTTTAACATAGAAAAATGCAGAAGAAATTACAATTTGAACATGAAGAAAGGCAGAAGAAATTACAATTTTAACATAGAAAAATGCAGAAGAAATTACAATTTGAACATGAAGAAAGGCAGAAGAAATTACAATTTTAACATAGAAAAATGCAGAAGAAATTACAATTTTAACATAGAAAAATGCAGAAGAAATTACAATTTGAACATGAAGAAAGGCAGAAGAAATTACAATTTAAACATAGAAAAATGCAGAAGAAATTACAATTTGAACATGAAGAAAGGCAGAAGAAATTACAATTTGAACATGAAGAAAGGCAGAAGAAATTACAATTTGAACATGAAGAAAGGCAGAAGAAATTACAATTTTAACATAGAAAAATGCAGAAGAAATTACAATTTGAACATGAAGAAAGGCAGAAGAAATTACAATTTTAACATAGAAAAATGCAGAAGAAATTACAATTTGAACATGAAGAAAGGCAGAAGAAATTACAATTTTAACATAGAAAAATGCAGAAGAAATTACAATTTGAACATAGAAAAATGCAGAAGAAATTACAATTTGAACATGAAGAAAGGCAGAAGAAATTACAATTTTAACATAGAAAAATGCAGAAGAAATTACAATTTGAACATGAAGAAAGGCAGAAGAAATTACAATTTTAACATAGAAAAATGCAGAAGAAATTACAATTTGAACATAGAAAAATGCAGAAGAAATTACAATTTGAACATGAAGAAAGGCAGAAGAAATTACAATTTTAACATAGAAAAATGCAGAAGAAATTACAATTTGAACATGAAGAAAGGCAGAAGAAATTACAATTTGAACATGAAGAAAGGCAGAAGAAATTACAATTTGAACATGAAGAAAGGCAGAAGAAATTACAATTTTAACATAGAAAAATGCAGAAGAAATTACAATTTGAACATGAAGAAAGGCAGAAGAAATTACAATTTTAACATAGAAAAATGCAGAAGAAATTACAATTTGAACATGAAGAAAGGCAGAAGAAATTACAATTTTAACATAGAAAAATGCAGAAGAAATTACAATTTGAACATAGAAAAATGCAGAAGAAATTACAATTTGAACATGAAGAAAGGCAGAAGAAATTACAATTTTAACATGAAGAAAGGCAGAAGAAATTAAAATTTGAACATGAAGAAAGGCAGAAGAAATTACAATTTGAACATAGAAAAATGCAGAAGAAATTACAATTTGAACATAGAAAAATGCAGAAGAAATTACAATTTGAACATGAAGAAAGGCAGAAGAAATTACAATTTTAACATAGAAAAATGCAGAAGAAATTACAATTTGAACATGAAGAAAGGCAGAAGAAATTACAATTTGAACATGAAGAAAGGCAGAAGAAATTACAATTTGAACATGAAGAAAGGCAGAAGAAATTACAATTTTAACATAGAAAAATGCAGAAGAAATTACAATTTGAACATGAAGAAAGGCAGAAGAAATTACAATTTTAACATAGAAAAATGCAGAAGAAATTACAATTTGAACATGAAGAAAGGCAGAAGAAATTACAATTTTAACATAGAAAAATGCAGAAGAAATTACAATTTGAACATGAAGAAAGGCAGAAGAAATTACAATTTGAACATGAAGAAAGGCAGAAGAAATTACAATTTTAACATAGAAAAATGCAGAAGAAATTACAATTTGAACATGAAGAAAGGCAGAAGAAATTACAATTTTAACATAGAAAAATGCAGAAGAAATTACAATTTGAACATGAAGAAAGGCAGAAGAAATTACAATTTTAACATAGAAAAATGCAGAAGAAATTACAATTTGAACATGAAGAAAGGCAGAAGAAATTACAATTTTAACATAGAAAAATGCAGAAGAAATTACAATTTGAACATAGAAAAATGCAGAAGAAATTACAATTTGAACATGAAGAAAGGCAGAAGAAATTACAATTTTAACATAGAAAAATGCAGAAGAAATTACAATTTGAACATGAAGAAAGGCAGAAGAAATTACAATTTGAACATGAAGAAAGGCAGAAGAAATTACAATTTGAACATGAAGAAAGGCAGAAGAAATTACAATTTTAACATGAAGAAAGGCAGAAGTAATTACAATTTGAACATGAAGAAAGGCAGAAGAAATTACAATTTTAACATGAAGAAAGGCAGAAGTAATTACAATTTGAACATGAAGAAAGGCAGAAGAAATTACAATTTTAACATAGAAAAATGCAGAAGAAATTACAATTTGAACATGAAGAAAGGCAGAAGAAATTACAATTTGAACATGAAGAAAGGCAGAAGAAATTACAATTTGAACATGAAGAAAGGCAGAAGAAATTACAATTTTAACATAGAAAAATGCAGAAGAAATTACAATTTGAACATGAAGAAAGGCAGAAGAAATTACAATTTTAACATAGAAAAATGCAGAAGAAATTACAATTTGAACATGAAGAAAGACAGAAGAAATTACAATTTGAACATGAAGAAAGGCAGAAGAAATTACAATTTGAACATGAAGAAAGGCAGAAGAAATTACAATTTTAACATGAAGAAAGGCAGAAGTAATTACAATTTGAACATGAAGAAAGGCAGAAGAAATTACAATTTTAACATGAAGAAAGGCAGAAGTAATTACAATTTGAACATGAAGAAAGGCAGAAGAAATTACAATTTTAACATAGAAAAATGCAGAAGAAATTACAATTTGAACATGAAGAAAGGCAGAAGAAATTACAATTTGAACATGAAGAAAGGCAGAAGAAATTACAATTTGAACATGAAGAAAGGCAGAAGAAATTACAATTTTAACATAGAAAAATGCAGAAGAAATTACAATTTGAACATGAAGAAAGGCAGAAGAAATTACAATTTTAACATAGAAAAATGCAGAAGAAATTACAATTTGAACATGAAGAAAGGCAGAAGAAATTACAATTTTAACATAGAAAAATGCAGAAGAAATTACAATTTGAACATGAAGAAAGGCAGAAGAAATTACAATTTTAACATAGAAAAATGCAGAAGAAATTACAATTTGAACATAGAAAAATGCAGAAGAAATTACAATTTGAACATGAAGAAAGGCAGAAGAAATTACAATTTTAACATAGAAAAATGCAGAAGAAATTACAATTTGAACATGAAGAAAGGCAGAAGAAATTACAATTTGAACATGAAGAAAGGCAGAAGAAATTACAATTTGAACATGAAGAAAGGCAGAAGAAATTACAATTTTAACATAGAAAAATGCAGAAGAAATTACAATTTGAACATGAAGAAAGGCAGAAGAAATTACAATTTTAACATAGAAAAATGCAGAAGAAATTACAATTTGAACATGAAGAAAGGCAGAAGAAATTACAATTTTAACATAGAAAAATGCAGAAGAAATTACAATTTGAACATAGAAAAATGCAGAAGAAATTACAATTTGAACATGAAGAAAGGCAGAAGAAATTACAATTTTAACATGAAGAAAGGCAGAAGAAATTAAAATTTGAACATGAAGAAAGGCAGAAGAAATTACAATTTGAACATAGAAAAATGCAGAAGAAATTACAATTTGAACATAGAAAAATGCAGAAGAAATTACAATTTGAACATGAAGAAAGGCAGAAGAAATTACAATTTTAACATAGAAAAATGCAGAAGAAATTACAATTTGAACATGAAGAAAGGCAGAAGAAATTACAATTTGAACATGAAGAAAGGCAGAAGAAATTACAATTTGAACATGAAGAAAGGCAGAAGAAATTACAATTTTAACATAGAAAAATGCAGAAGAAATTACAATTTGAACATGAAGAAAGGCAGAAGAAATTACAATTTTAACATAGAAAAATGCAGAAGAAATTACAATTTGAACATGAAGAAAGGCAGAAGAAATTACAATTTTAACATAGAAAAATGCAGAAGAAATTACAATTTGAACATGAAGAAAGGCAGAAGAAATTACAATTTGAACATGAAGAAAGGCAGAAGAAATTACAATTTTAACATAGAAAAATGCAGAAGAAATTACAATTTGAACATGAAGAAAGGCAGAAGAAATTACAATTTTAACATAGAAAAATGCAGAAGAAATTACAATTTGAACATGAAGAAAGGCAGAAGAAATTACAATTTTAACATAGAAAAATGCAGAAGAAATTACAATTTGAACATGAAGAAAGGCAGAAGAAATTACAATTTTAACATAGAAAAATGCAGAAGAAATTACAATTTCAACATAGAAAAATGCAGAAGAAATTACAATTTGAACATGAAGAAAGGCAGAAGAAATTACAATTTTAACATAGAAAAATGCAGAAGAAATTACAATTTGAACATGAAGAAAGGCAGAAGAAATTACAATTTGAACATGAAGAAAGGCAGAAGAAATTACAATTTGAACATGAAGAAAGGCAGAAGAAATTACAATTTTAACATGAAGAAAGGCAGAAGTAATTACAATTTGAACATGAAGAAAGGCAGAAGAAATTACAATTTTAACATGAAGAAAGGCAGAAGTAATTACAATTTGAACATGAAGAAAGGCAGAAGAAATTACAATTTTAACATAGAAAAATGCAGAAGAAATTACAATTTGAACATGAAGAAAGGCAGAAGAAATTACAATTTGAACATGAAGAAAGGCAGAAGAAATTACAATTTGAACATGAAGAAAGGCAGAAGAAATTACAATTTTAACATAGAAAAATGCAGAAGAAATTACAATTTGAACATGAAGAAAGGCAGAAGAAATTACAATTTTAACATAGAAAAATGCAGAAGAAATTACAATTTGAACATAAAGAAAGACAGAAGAAATTACAATTTGAACATGAAGAAAGGCAGAAGAAATTACAATTTGAACATGAAGAAAGGCAGAAGAAATTACAATTTTAACATAGAAAAATGCAGAAGAAATTACAATTTGAACATGAAGAAAGGCAGAAGAAATTACAATTTGAACATGAAGAAAGGCAGAAGAAATTACAATTTGAACATGAAGAAAGGCAGAAGAAATTACAATTTTAACATAGAAAAATGCAGAAGAAATTACAATTTGAACATGAAGAAAGGCAGAAGAAATTACAATTTTAACATAGAAAAATGCAGAAGAAATTACAATTTGAACATGAAGAAAGGCAGAAGAAATTACAATTTTAACATAGAAAAATGCAGAAGAAATTACAATTTGAACATGAAGAAAGGCAGAAGAAATTACAATTTTAACATAGAAAAATGCAGAAGAAATTACAATTTTAACATAGAAAAATGCAGAAGAAATTACAATTTTAACATGAAGAAAGGCAGAAGAAATTACAATTTGAACATGAAGAAAGGCAGAAGAAATTACAATTTTAACATAGAAAAATGCAGAAGAAATTACAATTTGAACATAAAGAAAGGCAGAAGAAATTACAATTTTAACATAGAAAAATGCAGAAGAAATTACAATTTGAACATGAAGAAAGGCTGAAGAAATTACAATTTGAACATAGAAAAATGCAGAAGAAATTACAATTTTAACATGAAGAAAGGCAGAAGAAATTACAATTTGAATATGAAGAAAGGCAGAAGAAATTACAATTTGAACATGAAGAAAGGCAGAAGAAATTACAATTTTAACATAGAAAAATGCAGAAGAAATTACAATTTGAACATGAAGAAAGGCAGAAGAAATTACAATTTTAACATGAAGAAAGGCAGAAGTAATTACAATTTGAACATGAAGAAAGGCAGAAGAAATTACAATTTTAACATAGAAAAATGCAGAAGAAATTACAATTTGAACATGAAGAAAGGCAGAAGAAATTACAATTTGAACATGAAGAAAGGCAGAAGAAATTACAATTTGAACATGAAGAAAGGCAGAAGAAATTACAATTTTAACATAGAAAAATGCAGAAGAAATTACAATTTGAACATGAAGAAAGGCAGAAGAAATTACAATTTTAACATAGAAAAATGCAGAAGAAATTACAATTTGAACATGAAGAAAGACAGAAGAAATTACAATTTGAACATGAAGAAAGGCAGAAGAAATTACAATTTGAACATGAAGAAAGGCAGAAGAAATTACAATTTTAACATGAAGAAAGGCAGAAGTAATTACAATTTGAACATGAAGAAAGGCAGAAGAAATTACAATTTTAACATGAAGAAAGGCAGAAGTAATTACAATTTGAACATGAAGAAAGGCAGAAGAAATTACAATTTTAACATAGAAAAATGCAGAAGAAATTACAATTTGAACATGAAGAAAGGCAGAAGAAATTACAATTTGAACATGAAGAAAGGCAGAAGAAATTACAATTTGAACATGAAGAAAGGCAGAAGAAATTACAATTTTAACATAGAAAAATGCAGAAGAAATTACAATTTGAACATGAAGAAAGGCAGAAGAAATTACAATTTTAACATAGAAAAATGCAGAAGAAATTACAATTTGAACATGAAGAAAGGCAGAAGAAATTACAATTTTAACATAGAAAAATGCAGAAGAAATTACAATTTTAACATAGAAAAATGCAGAAGAAATTACAATTTTAACATGAAGAAAGGCAGAAGAAATTACAATTTGAACATGAAGAAAGGCAGAAGAAATTACAATTTTAACATAGAAAAATGCAGAAGAAATTACAATTTGAACATAAAGAAAGGCAGAAGAAATTACAATTTTAACATAGAAAAATGCAGAAGAAATTACAATTTGAACATGAAGAAAGGCTGAAGAAATTACAATTTGAACATAGAAAAATGCAGAAGAAATTACAATTTTAACATGAAGAAAGGCAGAAGAAATTACAATTTGAATATGAAGAAAGGCAGAAGAAATTACAATTTGAACATGAAGAAAGGCAGAAGAAATTACAATTTTAACATAGAAAAATGCAGAAGAAATTACAATTTGAACATGAAGAAAGGCAGAAGAAATTACAATTTTAACATGAAGAAAGGCAGAAGTAATTACAATTTGAACATGAAGAAAGGCAGAAGAAATTACAATTTTAACATAGAAAAATGCAGAAGAAATTACAATTTGAACATGAAGAAAGGCAGAAGAAATTACAATTTGAACATGAAGAAAGGCAGAAGAAATTACAATTTGAACATGAAGAAAGGCAGAAGAAATTACAATTTTAACATAGAAAAATGCAGAAGAAATTACAATTTGAACATGAAGAAAGGCAGAAGAAATTACAATTTTAACATAGAAAAATGCAGAAGAAATTACAATTTGAACATGAAGAAAGACAGAAGAAATTACAATTTGAACATGAAGAAAGGCAGAAGAAATTACAATTTGAACATGAAGAAAGGCAGAAGAAATTACAATTTTAACATGAAGAAAGGCAGAAGTAATTACAATTTGAACATGAAGAAAGGCAGAAGAAATTACAATTTTAACATGAAGAAAGGCAGAAGTAATTACAATTTGAACATGAAGAAAGGCAGAAGAAATTACAATTTTAACATAGAAAAATGCAGAAGAAATTACAATTTGAACATGAAGAAAGGCAGAAGAAATTACAATTTGAACA